>NW_007247721.1:1292350-1394093 GCF_000164805.1 Carlito syrichta | reverse complement strand
CCTCAGCCTCCCAAAGGCGCGGGATTACAGGCTGAGCCACCGAGCCTGGCTTAGCCTTAAATCTTGAAAGGGCAAAAGAGATTTGAGAGTTTTAGGTTCAGCAAGATGCAAAGCGCTTGCAGTCTTTGGTAAGGAAGCTGAGGAGGGTCAACTAGGATGGAGAATACCATGGAGGGTCTCTACAGACCTGGGGAGAGGAGAAATACACTGGAAAGTGGGGGTTGGGGGGAATCTCTAGTAAGAAGCTTTTTCTTAAAGAAGGATCCAGGGCTGGGCATGGTGCCTCATGCCTCTAATCCTAGCACTTTGGGAGGCTGAGGTGAGAGGATTGCCTGTGCCCATGAGTTCGAGACCAGCCTGGGTAACTTGGTGAGACCTCATCTCTACAATAAGTCAAGAAAAATTAGCAGGGCGTGGTGGCACATGCCTGTAGTTCTAGCTACTTAGAAGCCTGAGGCAGAGAGATCGCTTGAGCCTAGCAGGTTGAGGCTGTGATGGCTGTGAGTGTGCCACTGACCTCCAGCCTGGGCAACAGAGTGAGACTCCCATTCAAAAAAAAAAAAGGATCTAAGGATCCAGAGCACAGAACTCCGAATAAGAACACTGACACTCACAGCTGAGGAGCTAAGGGACAGAAGCCGGCTTTGTGTTTTTGTTTTTGTTTGTCTTGATTTTAATAACAAACTTCATGAAGGCAAAATCGAGAAACAGCTCACCCTGTAGGCACCGGCCATCTCCCAGGATGGGGAAGCTGAGCGTGTACTCAGGCTGAGAGGTGCTAAGCAGCAAGGCTTAGGCCCCTGGAGCTGTGGGTGTCCTCTGGGTGATATTTGACACCCTCTCCCTGCAGGATCCTGATCCCTCTCCTCTACTTCATCTCTCACTACCTAGGTTCCAGCCAATCCAAGTTGTTACCACTTTTTCCCACCCCCAGTGCAGCGGTAAATACCCACGCTGCACCTGGCGTAGTGCCTGCCACACAGGCACTTAGGACACACCCACAGAACCAGTGAACAACCAGCCTCCACTGCTGCTGTCTTCTCCACTGGACGGTTCCTCCTCACACTCCTCCTCAGACTCATTTCAAGGACCACATGCTCCAGAGGGATGTAATCTGCAGACTCACTCACTCACTGTTGTCACCCATCCATTCGTTTTTCCATAGCTCTCTCAGTGGATCTCCCTAACCTCTCCTCCTTTGTTGAACACCCCCAAGACTTTGCTCATCTTTCTTTCAGACTGCTGTCTCACATTAGCAACAGGCTCATGTTAGGCCAGCCTCCTAGCTCTGGCAGGGCAGGGCCTAGCTCTACTAAGTCCGTGGGTAAACTACGACAGAACCAGCCCGGGGAGTCTGGGCCGTGGAGTGAATTGCTAAATTTCTAAATGGTTGCTGCAGCCAATAAGACTTCTCTGCAGGAGGGTGTCAGTGCTGCTGACCCCGGGGAAGGGTCGTGTAATGAGCATTTGTAGAGATCCTTTGTGGAAGCTCCAGATATAGAAAGGTGAGCCACACACAACAATTTTACAACGATTTCACATGGATTGAAACGTTTCTACTCTAACCAGCAGGCCCTGGGAGAGAAGGATTCTCTCACTTACCACTTAGTTCTGAAAACTCTATGAATTAAATGAGTACTGGGGAATCTAAAAACTTTCATTTAAGTAAAATATTGGCAGTCAAGTGAAATGATGACATGTAACATTCATTGCAGGTGCTGCACCAAACTCCTACATAAATTATTTCTTTTAATCACGACTGGCACATGAGGTTGGGACTGTTATTTACCTTCTTTTACAGTTGAAGAAACAAAAGCTTCTAGAGGTTTAGAAACTAACCCCCTCACCCTCAAGGCTACCTTCTTGGGTTAATGCAAACTGGTTTGGAAGATACCCTGAGCTAGTGATTCAAACAACAAACACAAGTCTGATTAGATGAAAGAGACAAGCTGCTGACAGTCTCACAGAGAGGTCTCTCTGCTGTCGCTGTGGCAAAGTGCAAAGGTGCCCCTAGATGTTGCCATCTTAAGTCAGCAAGGGAGATACCCATGGGAGGCTTCACACTTTTCTGACTTTCTGTGTTTTTCCTCCCAGAGGAATATTGACCATTCGTGTGTGCTGTGCCCTGCAAACCAGCTCTGCTTCAAAACTGCCCTGGCAGGGTCCTAGCCCCTTTGGAAAGTCTTCACGCCAACCAGAACACCTCTCTGTCACTCTAGTGTCACAAATACTCAAATCCCAGTCCCGGGGAGTTAGGGAACCCAATAGGCTTCTGAGTGAAAGTGTCCCCAGTGTGGGGAGGCACCTGGGGTGCTGCCTAGTAGATAAGGCTCCAGGTCTTGGCCTATGTGCGCACTGAGGATGGCACGTCTCAGCCTCAAGTGACCCAGTGGGTCCCAACTGGAGCGCAACCCTCAGATCAAAATCTCTCTGGAAGTGAGGCCTGGGTATTTTAAAGAAGGGGCTAAAAATAATTCTGATGAAACCAGAGTTGACAGCCACTGTGAAGGTGTTCACAGTGAAACCGATTTTCTCAACCTTGGCCACCCACCCATTAGAATTTCCTGGGAAGCTTTCAAAAATCCTGATGTCTAGGCAATGCCGTAGATCAACTAACTCAGAATCCCTGGGAGTAAGTCCTAGGCATCAGCATTTTTAAAGGTCCCAGATGATTCCATAAGGTAGCCAATGAGCCAACGCTGAGGGCCACAATCTAGACTTTCTAGCGTTAGGGTGGGGGGAGGCCACTCCTCTTCTTAATTGTAATAATTGGGGTACTTCTCAGTTGCTTTTTATGACGGGGGAAATGAAAAAGGTTTGGTGACATACTTTTTTTTTTAACTTCCCAGGCTTCTACTAATATTAGACTTAATTATGCAGATTATTTTAGGCACAAGTCACAGAAGGAGAGAGAGGAGTTACCTCACCTGGTTGCCATTGTGCCACCGCACTCCAGCCTGAGTAACAGAGTGAGACTCCAACTCAAAAACAAAACAAAAACCTACATAGAAATAATCTAGAAGGAAACATGTCAGTCTATTGGACTGCTATTTAGGGTGAGGGGTGAAACAGTGTGGGGCTTTTTCTTTCTTTTCGTCCTTTTCTTTCTGCTATATTATAATTTATGCCTTTCTAATTTGCTTAGAAACATTCCTTTTCTAGTTGGGAAAAATTTTTCTTAAGAAAAAAATCTGAGCACAGCATTATTCCTTAAAACATTTTATTTTATTTTGAGTTGGAGTCTCACTCTGTCGCCCAGACTGGAGTGCAGTGGCCGCTCCTGGCCACCGCAGCCTCGACCTGCTGGACTCCGGCGATCCTTCCGCCTCAGCTTTCCACGTAGCCGGAATTACAGGCATGCGCTACCACGCCCGGCTGATTTTTTGATTTATTGTAGAGATGAGGTCTCGCTGCTCAGGCGGGTCTCGAACCGCGGGCTCAGGCCATCCACTCACCTCAGCCTCCCAAAGGCACGGGATTACAGGCTGAGCCACCTAGCCCAGCTTCCCTTAAAACATTTTATAAGGGTGCAGTGTGAAGTAGGAACTTAGAGAAAACCCTAAGGCCCTCAGCTGAGGAGAAAGGCACGCCATAGACAATTTGATTCTTCTTGTTAAAAGGAAGAGGCCTACAGCCACAAAGTTTACTCCTAAGAAAAACACCAATGCAACATCCCCACTTAGTAATAAAAATTAAAAGGCCTTGGGGGACCCACCTAGCTGGAGCATTTGCCTTTTATCTCCTGTCTCCAAAGTGCAATAAACAGTGTCTGACATAGAAGAAGGGCTATCTAAGTGCCAAAAAATGTAAATACAAGGATAGGAGCATCTTTAAGGCTCCTGAGATAAGTTATCTTCAAATATGGTGATATAGTCTCTGGCAGGAAGCCAGTGTTCCGATTTTTAGCCAAGTCTTTTGGCACAGGTCTCAAGATAAAGCCTTTGATTTGAGGGTCAAGGACCAAGCTGAAATAGTGTTAGAAATATGTTTTATACCGCTTGCCTTCAACATGAAGAACCCACAGGGCTGGGGTGGGAGTGGGTGCACGAGGATCAAGGCACGGGTATGGGCCTTGCCCATTCTTGGCAGATTCGCCAAGCTCTACAACCTCTTCCCCCGTTGGGGCTGGGGAGGAGTGTGTAGGAGTAAGGGCTTCCTTTGCAGCTCTGATCCAAGGGCCTCATGGGACAGCTGTGGGTTCAGTGTTCTGCCCTCCTTTCATACTCTTTTTAGCAGGGCTTCACAATGGCCCTCGGTCACAGTGATGGTACCAATGGCAGACGCTGTAGCCAACACTTCAGCGCTTACGTTGTCCTGGGAGCTGGGTTCAAATGTTCTCTAGTGCTGTCTAATAGAACTTTCTGTCCCGATGATAGGATCTATATCTGGGCGGTCTAATACAATAGCACTAGTCACCTCAAGGTATTGAATGCTTAAAATGTGGCTAGTGCCACTGAGAAACTCAATTTTATTTTTAAAACTTTTGTTTATTTTTTGAGCCAGAGTCTCACTGTGTCGCCCAGGCTGGAGTGCAGTGGCATGCTCACAGCCACTGCAGCCTCGACCTGCTGGGCTCAGGTGATCCTTCTACCTCAGCCTTCCAAGTAGCTGGAACTACTTGGAATTAGCCTGGCTAATTTTTTGATTTATTGTAGAGACGAGGTCTCACCAAGTTGCCCAGGCTGGTCTCGAACCCACGGGCTCAGGCAATCCTTTCGCTTCAGCCTCCCAAAGTGCTGGGATTATAGGCGTGAGTTACCGCGCCTGGGTTGAATCTCAATTTTAATTAATCGATTAAGTCAATTACTTTAAATAGTCCCGCACACCTAACGGCTCTTGTCTTGAACAGCAAATGCTCTATATACATTATAGTATATAGTGTATAGGATACTGGGCCCTCATTACACTCCTATGAAGTATTAGTAGCCCCGTTTTGTACTCAAAGAAATTAAGGCTCAATGGAGCTAAGTCACTTGAATGAGAGGCTCACTGGATTGGAGCGCTGCTGTGTTATCCTGCCTGGTGTGTGACCCTCACTATCTGCTTCTGGTAGCAGAAGAGAGAGGGAGAACATGTACTTTCTCCAGACATGTGGATAGGAGTGATGTCATCCTTCTTAACCCTGCGCTTACCATCTGCTGATTGTTGAGATGATAGATTGACATAAGTGGCTCAAGTACAAACAAGAAAACTGCCCACAACCCTCATCTCTTGGGAGGTGTGGCCTGGGTCACACCAGCAGCCTGCTTGTACCCTGATGGCGGTCAGGTCTTTCTGCGTGTTTAACTCTGTTCAAATTCCACTGGAATGTTTTGTGGCCAGGGCCATGTGGAATGTTTTCCTTGGCTGACAGCAATTTGTTTTTACACTTTGCTGTGGGAAAGTTGTTAGGGAGTTCAGTCACCAAGGAGCACTTTGGACAGGTGAGATGCTTCAAACAGCCACTGGCTGCAACCCTAGATGTTGGAGCCCTTAAAACTTGTCAACTAGGTGGCTTCCTTCAACTGTTTTCCTTTGTTTGAAGCCTTCACAGGCAGCAGACCAACTCTGCCTCAGGGAAGAAGTGATGTGGAGTCCTAATCTTGCATTTCTTTGGCTTTACTGTCTTTGGAAATTCTCTTCCCATTTGTTTCTGATGTGGTTGGTACTAGGAGATTTATTAAAGGCACCTGCGAAATACAATCCAGGCTTCATCTGAAGCGTACATATTTAAGGATACATTTCACTACCTCTGGCCATCTCTGACTAGTTAATTAACTCCCCCACATTTTATAGTGTGAGATGTCATTTAAAGTTCTCTGGAAATTTGAAGACTATCGTTCTTATGGAAGACAAAGTTTAAAAATGACAATACTTTAGAAAGAGCTCACTCTTTCAAGACTCTACTCTTGGCTCACTGTGGGTTTTCTTTATAAGGTCATGACAGATGGGGCCTTCCCTCAAGGTATGGCAGTTTTACTGACCAGAATGAGTGTGTGTCGGCTCCCCAAAGCTGTCATCAGAGCAAGGACAGGATGTTCTGCTGTCTCTGCATAGACTCAAGAGTTTCTGGTCTAGTGGGAATTCATTAATTAGAACATTCTTCTAGATACTGTAAATACAGAGAGGTGGAAGGTGTGGTCCTATCTTCCCAGAGCTTACGAGCAGGCACCGGGGCAAGGGAGGACAGGCTGGCACATCATGCTTGCCAGAGCTGCAGGTGCCTGCAGAGGTCACTGTCCAGGGTCTGAACACACACAAGCCTCGGGGTCGCATGGGTAGCTGACGTGAGCCCAGTGAGCCAGTGCAAGCAGAGCAGCTGTGGCAACAGGTGAGGGGGACCAACATTCTGCTTGGATGTCGGGGAGTATCGGGGAAAGGTAGAGAATGGAGAATGGGAGAGGGCAAACTCTGTCTGGGTGGTCAGGTACGCATCTGAGTCCAAGCCAAGTAGCTGCGGTTGGGCGTTCAGGCCTGGTACTGCCATTCTCCTGCTTATTAAAAAGAAGCTGGAGCTGGGCTCGGTGGTTCAGTCTGTAATCCCGCGCCTTGGGAAGCTGAGGTGAGTGGATTGCCTGAGCCCGCGGGCTCGAGACCCGCCTGGGCAACTTGGTGAGACCTCATCTCTACAATAAATCAAAAAATTAGCTGGGTGTGGTAGCGCGTGCCTGTAGTTCCAGCTACTTGGAAGGTGAGGCAGAAGGATTGCAGGAGCCCAGCAGGTCGAGGCTGTGGTGGCTGGGAGCGGCCACTGCACTCCAGTCTGGGTGACAGAGTGAGACTCCAACTCAAACAAACAAACAAACAAACAAACAAACAAAAAGAATCTGGGCTGGGTGCAGTGGCTCATGCCTGTAATCCCAGCACTTTGGGAGGCCTAGGTTGGAGGATTGCTTGAATCCAGGGGTTTGAGACCAGCCCGGGCAACATAGTGAGACCTTGTCTCTACAAAAAGTAACAGAATTAGTCTGATGTGGTGATGTGCACCTGTAGTCCCAGCTCCTCAGGAGGCTGAGGCAGGACTGCTTGGCAGAAGGATTGCCTGAGCCCAGAAGGTTGAGAGAAGAGAGAGAAGCTGGGCATCTTCACAGAAATGTGGAACCTGGCTTTTAAAATGCTGACAACTAACTAAGGCCACTGTAGGACCATGTGGATCATTATCTATTGCCACATAACATACATGTGGGCTGAATACTACCCATGGGCCACCAATATCCAATGGGGAAACTGAGGTAAAGAGACGGTAGTTGCTTGCATGACCTTGCTTCCCCCAGATACCCTAAATGTGAGGGTGTCTCTGCTGTCTCTGTAGGCCCAGCACTCAGCTCATAGAAAAAACTTGTTACGAATCTGCAGTCAGGGGACTTAGGTTGGGACTAACCCTGACCTTTCTCTGGAGGAAGATTTACCTGCAGGGGGAAGATGCTAACACCTTTCTTGGAAACAACAGAGCTTAGTGAGCTGAGGTGAATTTTGCCAGGCTGAGGCAGAACGTCCCTCTAGGCAGTGGCTGAGAGCACAGGCTTTGGTGTTGGAATGATCAGACTGAATTCCACCTCTGCCATTTCCTAGCCCTGGAACTCTGGGCAAGTTGCTTAACTTCTCTGACCCTCAGCTTTCTCATTTAAACAGTAAAGGCAATAACCCCTGCTTGAGAGAGGAGTTGTGAGGAATCTATGAGTTACTGAAGGTAGAGTGCTGGGTACCATGCCCAGTGCCAAGTAAGCTTTTATTGAGAGCTTACTATTATTATTATTATTTTTTGAGTTGGACTCTCACTCTGTCGCCCAGACTGGCGTGCAGTGGCATGCTCCCGGCCACCGCAGCCTCGACATGCTGGGCTCAGGCGATCCTCCCGCCTCAGCCTTCCAAGTAGCTGGAACTACAGGCATGTGCTACCGTGCCCAGCTAATTTTTTATTTATTGTAGAGACAAGGTCTCGCCAAGTTGCCTGGGCGGGTCTCGAACCCGCAGTTTCAGGCAATACACTCGCCTTGGCCTCCCAAAGTGCTGGGATTACAGGCTGAGCCACTGAGCCCTGCCTATTATTAGTAATTATAATATTTATAATGTAGTCATCCTGCTACCAAGGTGTAAGGGTATGTGAATGTGATGGACAACGATCTCCCTTGGGCCAAGAGCAGAGCTGGGGACCCAGACAGAGGAGAACAGGACAGCGCTCCCTCCAGCTCTCAGAAGGCTTCTGACAGCCAAGGGGGGTGTCAGCCACAGATAAGGCGATTGCCTGGCTTGTCTGATGGCCCAGGCCTCCAGGCTGCTAGTTCTCTGAAAGTTCACATCAGTCCCTGGCCTGGTGGGGAGGAAGAAACTGAACTTCTGACACACTTTTCATCAGAACTTGGCAAAGACTTGCCCTCTCTCTCCAAAGAGGATCCACCCAACTCACAGCCTGGTGCACATTGAGGCGCTGCGTGCTTGACTCTGGGCCTTGAACTGGACATGGCTGGTGTGATGTATAGGCAGGCTTCCTGATATCTGGGTCGGAGGGTCAGTGTTTTTCCCCGGTGACCAGGGCACTGATGAAAACAATCCCATCAGTCCCTCTGGGGCCCCTAATGTGTTAATTGTTAATAAGAATGATAATCATGAATAATGATAGTCTATCATCATCATCATCATTCTTTGTATTTGCAGGGTGTGGAGGCCTCTCACCCAAAGGAGTTTCTTAGCTCTGCAGACATTCCCCGCAGGAGGGTGGCCAGCAAGTCTCTCCTCCCTCCTCTCCAGGGGAGGCTCAAAGGCACCCGAGGGGCCTGCCCAGGCCCACACAGCTGCACCTCAGGTGGAGGACAGCCCTGCCCACTACAGCTTATGGCAGCAGGCTCTTCCGGCCGGCCGGCCCCCAGTCTCTCCTGGGCTGACACATCTGAAACCCTCAAGCATCGTGGTGGAGAACTCAGCTTCAGGAGCCAGAGAGGCTGGGTTTGAATCCGAGCCCTGCTATGTGACCCGGGCACAACCTCTCTGTGTCTACCTCCTAGGGTCATTACGAGGGTTGTATGAGTTAACACACAGGTTGTGCTTGAAACAGTGCCTACCAGGAAGCAAAACCTCAACAAACGTTAGTTTTTATGAACATTTTGTATTATTTACTGGTCCTATTAGGTCAGACCATATGAAATTGCTGACTTCTCAATCATTTTTAACCCATAAAATGGCAATGTCATAGGGTTAATGGTTCTCAACTGGGGATGATTTTGCCTCACAGGGCACACCTAACAATGTCTGGAGACGTTTTTCCATGATCATGACTAGGGGTGGTGGTGCTACTGGCATCTAGTGGGTGGAGGCCAGGGATACTGCTGGCATCCTTCAATGCACAGGTCAGCCTCCACAACAGAATCACCCAGCTTCAAATGTCCATGCAATGATGACAGGGTTGAATATACACCCACCTAACAGTATTCTACTACAGACCAATTGTCTTAAAATATCTTTTGAAACTTACATGGCTCCCACTGCCTAGAGAATAAAGGCTCACTTCTGAGGCTCTGGCCTCCAATTTGTCTCCAGTTTCGTCTTCTCCCTGTCACAGCCATGCTGACCCATGATAGCAGGACCCGTAACGGCGGGTTTCCTGGACACTCCAGGCCTGGAACAACCCCTTTGCTTTCCCTGAGTAGTCAACCCTAACACCTGCCTGGGGAACTCTTCTTCCCCAACCTGACACCCATGGCAATCACAGAGGCTCTTAACTAATGTGTTACTTGGGTCCCGCTCCTGGAGATTCTGATTCTGTAGGTTGGGGGGGAGCTCAGCAATACTTTAAGAAGCCCCTAGGAGGCTGATGCTAGGTCAGGTATGAAAACCTCCATGCTTGGTGTGCATCACTGTTTCTAAGCTGCTCCTGCTTCTGTTACCACTTATGTACACTAGCCCTTTGCACGCTCTTCCAGCTCATTTGATTAGCTGGGATATGAAGATACTGGAGGGCAGAGACCTCATCTGAGAGACTCTGGCCAGCCGAAGGTATCCAACCCAGTGCCTTGTACACCAGAAATCCTAAGTCATGAATTAAACTCCAATTCAGCGATTTTCAGACTCTGCTAAACCCAGGAGTCACCTGAGAGGCTTGTCAAAAATGCAGAGCCCCAGGCTCCAATGTCCAGGGGCTATCTCAGTGGCTCTGGGCTGTCAGTCCTGGATTTTTAGCCAGCTGGTTTTGAAACAGGTGTTCCTCAGCTCATTGTTCAGATGCTCCAACATGTCTGGCTCCAGGGGTTTTAGGGCTCCTGGCGAGCCTTATGGAGGTAAATGCTCTTTTAATTGGATGGTGGGCTGACCTCAGCCCCAGAATTCCAGACAAGGGATACTTACACACATGCTGGCTTGTCCTCCTGCACCAAAAACCTGCAGGTTCCATGGAAGCAGAACTGAGTGTGAGAATCTGGGCAGTCGTTAAAATGGGATACCACTGCTGCAGCCACAGGCGGTCCTGCGGGGAGAGAAAAAACACCGGGCTCAGATCTGGACACAGCTGATATGCACTTCTGTGGCCCCCAGCCCCCCAACCCTGTCGAGAAGATGGAGCCCTTGAGGGCTGCGACTTCAGGTCCCCATCTAGAATATGCCCTCCTCAGATCTCACTCACTCCCTAACACCCAGGGCAGGCCCAAGCTCCTGCATCATGTGCTTTCTGGTTTTTTGGGTTTTTTTTTGTAGACAGCAAAACAATTTCCCCAGCAGAAAGAATCAGTGTAATTCAAGGACACCAGGGTAATTTTATTATTCCAACCCAAGAGCTGCCTAATTTCACTTTTGCTAAGTGATGGTGATTTTTTTTTAAAAGACAGCCTTCATAAAAATCTGTTTTAAAAGCAAGAAACCAGAAGAAAGGTACAAAAGAGTATTCTAGAACCATTATATTGATGCAGAGGCAGAACAATTAATAATGCAAAAGATGTTTATGATAAGCTGTAAGTAAAGCAAATGAGTTTCCAGGGTGGACTGCATAGTAGGATTCAACTTTTTTTTTGGAGTCTGAGTCTCACTCTGTTGCCCAGGCTGGAGTGCAGTGGCACACTCACAGCCATTGCAGCCTGCTGGGCTCAGGCGATCCTTCTGTTTGTCTTCCAAGTAACTGGAACTATAGGTGTGCACCACCATGCCCAGCTAATTTTTTGATTTACTGTAGAGACGAGGTCTCGCCAAGTTGCCCAAGCTGGTCTTGAACCCCTGGGCTCAGGCAATCCTCTTGCCTCTGCCTCCCAAAGTGCTGGGATTCTAGACATGAGCCTCCATGCCCAGCTGGATTCTATTTTTAACAAACACAAAAATTTAGACATGAAGAAGTCTGGGAAGAATAAACACAAAATGGTAGTAGGGCTTCTCTCAGGCAGTAGGATTAGGAGTGATAAGGCTATAAAGATCACTTAAAGCAAAGAAATCCCTGTGAGAGCAGCACATCCAGTATCAGGATACACTTTCCTCTCTCCCACAAAGGGGAGGGAGAAACGGGAGCAGAGTCAGGGGCTGAGACGGGGTCTATTCCCGGCCCTGATGCAGTAATACTCATGAGCATGGGGTGGACACCAAATCTCTCAGTGTTCTCCTTCCTTGGCTTTCAGACAGGAATAGAAATAGCCAGCCACTTCAGGAGCACGTGATGCACAACACAACAGACCTGCCGGCTAGCACAAATGGCATCACCCCCTTTCATCCACATAGCACCTGAGGAACAGGACATAGCTATTTCAAGATGGCTCCATAGATGTAGTTTCCATCACTTCTTTCAACAGGTCCTCTTAGGCTTGAGTTTTGGGTATTTCAGGAGTGGGTCTTTCCCACTTAGTTTCTGGGGAAAAAATGCATTCTTGGAGTTCTTGCCCTCTGAGAAAGGGCAGAACATTTCATATTGAGGGGTTATAGGCCACCTCTAAACATTAAACTCCTGTTGCCATCTTTCTATTCATGAATTGCTTCCAGAAATGTCCTACTTTTAGAAATCCTGTAATTCCAGTGGGAAAGGCAGAGGATAAAAATACAACAGATTCCTTGATGTGGAAGAAGACAGTGTAGTGGTTAAAGGCATGGGCTTTGGAGTCAGAGAGACATGGGTTTGAATCCTGCCTCTGCTAACTGGATGAGGAGCCTCTCCCAGTCTGGCTCTGCATCCACAAATGGAGTGTCCCCCTACCTCCTGGGTGGCTCTAAGGATTAATGAGGCGATACTTGTTCAGCAGTATACTTCACACATCATCTGGTATGTAACTGAGCTGTCAGCTTGCCTGTCATCACCACTGACAATCCCAAGATATGAATAAATGAATCCCCACATAGGATCAGACCACTACAGTGTATAATCTCCCCTCCTCCTATAAATTCAGCTAACTAAAAGAGATTTAACTAAAAGTCCAAGTGTCCCCTTCAGCCCTGTGTGACAGCTGCTTTCTTTCACGTGTGAGGACAAGCAGAGAAGCCCAAAGTCAGGTGAAGACATTGATCTGCGTCTGCTGGATTCCCCATTGAACAACCTCTGGGGCTGCTGTGGCCCAGCTGCCCTGGCTGGTTATAGTTACCTACCCATCCCAGGCCTCAGTGGCTGATGAACAGGCTGAGTCACTCGCTTACAGTGAACACTGGGGTGCCGAACTGAGACCGGAAGGGCCTGCTGTAGTTCGCGTCACTGGCTTCTCTGTGCTCACTGAATTCGTCAAGGAACAGATAAAGAGAGATGAAGGGGCTACAGGCCAGCGGGTCTAACTTGACTTAGACGTTCCAAAAGGCTTTTGATCAGCTCCACAAAAGGCCATTTAAATAACCACCTCCAAATGACGAGAGGAAGTCTCTTGTCAGTGCCTTAACTGGGCTCCTCCAAGCGTGGTCTGTGGACAGACAGCCTCACATCTGCGAGCTTGCTAGAATGCCCAGTTCCCAGACTTCCTCCACCTTCCTGATCTCTGAGGTGGGGCCCGGGAGTCTGTGTGACAAGCCCTCCGGTGTGAGTTTTTAAAAGTCAGTTTTACTGACCTAGAATTGATGTACAGTAATGTTCACCTTGTAGGTGAATCTGATGCACACAATGTTTGAGACACACAGGCAGCAAAGGGTAGAGACAAATGGGCTCCTGAAAAGCATGGAGGCCAGGGGTCTGGCAAGGGGTCTTTTTTGTAGTTGGTTATCTTCCAGCTCTCTAAACTCCTGTGCAATTCTAAAGTCTTAAATCTGCTGAGATTCTCTGTGGTAAAGCATCAGGTCAGTAGAAATACACTGAAAGAAAAAAAAAAAGAAAAACTCTGGATTTGCTTTTTTGGAACATTTCTTTCCAGAACTGATTGGTGAGGAGTGGACGCAATGCCATGGACTCATGTTGCCTCTCCTGATGGATACTTAGCCTCTTCTCATACGTGATTTGAGAAGGTGTTATGAAAATAGTACCATAAAAAGAGAATGCAAACGAGAAAGGGGTGTGTGTGGGAGAGAAGAAGAGAAGAGAGAGAGAGAAAGACACACAAGGAAAGAGGGGCTGGGATGGTGGCTCACCCCTGCAGTCCCAGCACTTTGGGAGACTGAGGCCAGAGGAATGCTTGAGTCTAGGAGCTCAAGGCTGCAGTGAGTTATAAGCAGGTGACAGAGTGAGACCCTGTCTCTAAAAAGAATATTTAAAAAAATAAAAGAGAGAGGAGACGAGAGGAAGAGAGAGACAGAAAGAGAGAGAGAAATGGAGAGGGAAAGAGAGAGATGTGGGAGAGAGACAAAGAGATGGGGAATGAGAGAGATGAGAGGGGGAGAGACAGAGAGAGGAAAGAAGAGGAGAAGAGGCGAGAAAGACAATAGAGGATGAAGCAGAGAGAGACAGAGACAGGCAGTGAGAGAGGGAAGGAGAGATCAGGGCAAGGAAAAATAAGGGTAAGGAGTAGCAGCACGCCAAGAAGTTAGATATACAAAGACACAGACCAGAACGTCATGTGTATGTAGTAAAGCGGAATGGCAGTCTAAGCAGGGATGCACAGGGTTCATTAGATGGAAATATACCTGTTCTGCACAGGCAGGGCAGGTCAGCTTTCCCTAAACCTATGGTCAGAGAACAGTTTCCTTCTGTGGATGCTTGTGGAGAGGTCTTTGCGTGCTATGGCGGATAACATGCAGAATAGTTTCCCAAAGGTATCTCAAAGAAGCATCTGCCAGTGTAAGCACACAGCTCGCTAAGAAGCCAGAAGAGTCTAAGCTATGAAGAGGCTCCATGCAACAGTGACAATGATGGCAGATGACACATGCTGGGCTTGTACTGTACATTCAGAGACCAGGGCAGAAACGAGGAGTCTGACGTTTAGAATGCACACTCCTGGACAATTTCACCTGTCTGCCTCAACCCAGAAAGCACAGAGAGGGGACAAAGGGAACTCGATACCAGTGGATTATCATAATCATTAAAAGATTGTTGAAAAAAACCTTTTTCCTAATTACAAACGTGACACATTTACTCTTGAAACTATTTCAAAACATTTCCTAATTACAAAAAAAGATACATTTTGGGAAAGTTTTTAACAACATTAATATATAATAAATATCACCTTAGAGAATAAGACTTTTTGAAAATATCAATATACAATAAATACCACCTGAGAGAATCAAACCCACCATTAATCTACCACTTAGAGAGAGTCGTGTAAGTACACAAACTTACTGTTTCTATTCCATAACAATCATTTTACTCCTCCCCACCATCATCACAAATATCTGGGTTTTTTTTTTTTGAGTTGGAATCTCACTCTGTCGCCCAGACTGGAGTGCAGTGGCTGCTTCCAGCCACCGCAGTCTCGACCTGCTGGGCTCCGGTGATCCTTCCACCTCAGCCTTCCGTGTAGCCGGAACTACAGGCGCACTCCATCACACCTGGCTAATTCTGTTTGATTTATTGTAGAGATGCGGTCTCGCCAAGTTGCCCGGGTGGGTCTCGAACCCACAGACTCAGGCAATCCACTTGCCTCAGCCTCCCAAAGTCCTGGGATTATAGACGGAGCCACCGAGTCTGGCCAACAAGTATCTTAAAAACAAGCATTTAGTTCATAGACTCTTTGCACAGGGTGCTGTCCTGTCCCCGACCCAGGGAAATTCAAAGTGTACCACGTGCGGGCCGGGGTCTGCTTCCATTGGCACAGTGGGCAGCTTTGGAACTCATCACAGTCTTTCAAATACGGGGTGTGATTTGAACTTGAGAAGTAAGAGGTCGGGGAGGAGCCAAATGAGGCCCAAGGGCGAGTCACACTGTGGCTGCTCTGCTCTTCCTGTGCACCCTCGAGAGAGCCAGCGGTAGAAAGGGGGAGGCTGGAGCTTGACCATCCCTAGGTGTTTTGTAAGCTTTGTGGGCTCATGAGTTTTCCTAAAGCTTCATGCAAAGTGCAAAGCATGCAACAAGCAAGGGAAGAATAACCATTTCTGTTTGGGGACCTTGAAAGGTGTCTGTCTCGGATCTCCCAGACTCAGCAAAGGACACTCCCAACACCACAGCTCTGCAGCCCAGGCAGGCGAGACTATTCCCACCCATGTTTGGGAGGAAAGGAAATTTGGGGAAGGTGAGCCAGGGTGGGGGGCTGGGGGTGGGGATGCCATGCAGCGAGTGCTTGCTGGATGCCAGGTGCTTTCCTTACATCATCTTCCGAGATTTGCTCAGGAACTTACCCCTCCTTGCCGGGGGGGTAAAGCTGCTTCTAGTCGTTTCATAAAAATGAGTGTTACAAGGAAACCCCTAAATTCCCAGCTTTTTTCCCAAGAACACATCTCTCAGCCTATTTCTCTGCCTGAGTCTCTTTCTCCTTTTCTTCCTGCTTTTCTCCCTTTCTGTTCTTTCTTTCCCTACCCCCTCCATTCTTTATCCACCCCTCCTTTTCTTTCCGAAAATTCAAGACAATGACAAGTGAAAGAAGCAAAATCCTAGAGACATAAAGTGAATAATAATAATTTTAAAAACCTAGAAAAGGATGGTGGTGAAGGTCTCCCTGCGATGTGCCCAGTGGAGAGCAGAGAAGGGCTGGCCCAGCACCCAGGCCCCCAACCGGCTCCTCCAGGCACGTCTGATCAGCACTCCGGGCTGACAGGAAAAGCAAATGTGCTGGTGTTCAGAACAGACCTCATATCCAGCCCACCAGCAGCTAGAGTTTCAAAGCTGCTCAATTCCTGTTGCTATGAAATTTATGAGAGGCCTCTCCAACATGTTAACCAAATGCACATCTTGCAGACACCACTGTTCCCTGGGGAAGCTGTGAAAGCTTTGCCCAGAGACCACAGACCCACTAATAGGGTCTGGGCCCCAGCCCCACTCACAGGAAGAGGGTCTGGAATAGCAATCGAGAGGCAAGGAAATCCCGGATTCAATTCACAGGAGGGGTCTCTGCAGCCAGGGAGACAGCCATCTGGACAGCGCCTTCCAAGAGCCCTGCTCCCCAGGGATCAGCATCCACGTCACTGAGTACAATCACCCCTTTTAAGAGCAACTCTAATTGGACTTCATGCTGTGCTGGTCAGTGGAAGCTGGGTGAGGCCATAGCTCTTAACTCTCTTCCCCAGATGTCAAGAGTTGTGAACACATTTGCCCGTTGCAAAACTTACATCATTTATAGCCATTTCATAACTTCCTCAAATATCACGGTTAGCTTTCTGACAAATTTTAATCATGACGTCTGACTTTTCAGCAGGAACTTTCAGCCAAGGTTTTTGACCTGGAACTATGTCTGAAAATATTTTTTCAGACACTGCAATGGCAAAGCCAACTAATGCTTCTTAAACGTCTAGGAGAAACGACAGTAGATTAATCTAGTGAAGCTGAGAGTCAGCAGCAGCTTTGGGCGAAGTTAGGGTGGGTATAAATCTGAGATCCACACTCTGATACTCCTGGGTATTGAGGTCTTCATCTTACCCTGAGGCCAGGCTGGAGTCACGCATGGTTCTGGACTTAGTTCTGGGAGGGCAGGCTCCCTTCAGGGTGGTGGCAGGCCCAGTTTACAGGAATGGAACTCCAAGCTCAGGGGTAACAAGTGACGCTGCAGAATTAGCCATGGCGTGAAGGAGACGCTAGTGCGGAGGCTTACACCCAGGTGGCAGATGTGCTAAACCTGGGCTTAGAAAAATAAATGGTCTAGAACCCAGGTGCCTGTTCAGATAGACACCAGGGAGCAGGGCCCTGCTCCCCTGGGCATGTGTGTGTGGTGGGAATCACGAGAATAATAATTCTTAGAACACTTGTAAATGATCCTGAAGAGGAAGGGCACTGTCAGTATCTCGTGAGAGGAAGGCCCCATCGAGGAAGCTGATCAGTAAGAGCACTTCCCGAGTTGTGTGAGCAGGCAGAAGAGAGTTTTCAGATGAGCAGTGGACGTCAGTCTGCTGTGTACAGAAAAGTAATCGCAGTCACATTAACCCGGAGGAGGAAACTGATCTCAAGTGCTACTGACTTACAGGGGAACTCAGAGCTGCTGTGTTTGCTGTGTGTGTGGAGGTGGAGATGAGATGAATACAATTAATATTCACTATTAAAACCAAGAACAGTGAATATTTTTTATTTTATTTTATTTTTTAAAGGTAGTATCTCCTTGTAATTTTATAGTGAATATCTTTTAAAATAATAGATATACAACAGTTTGAAAACGGAGTTTAGCTTCACAGCAGCATCGTGTGAAAGAGAGGAGGCAAAGTCACTTTAAGAGAAAAGTAACTTCAAGTATAACTTTAATTGGCAGAAGTGGAAATCTGCCTGGGGAAGGGGGAATACATCTCATCAACAAGGGTACCTGCTTAATGAACATTTGTATACGTGACCCTGAATTGTACCCCACATCTTCAAAATTAAAAAAAAAATGGAAAGTGAAAAAAAAAAAAGTATAACTTGAAGCAGTGCTGCAACTCCTCTTGCTCTCACTTGAGGAATTGGGGGAGGGCAGAGGCATTTTTGTCACTACCGTGCCCCAACCCCAATATTTTCAATTTACTGAGGGAACTCCCATACTTAGAAGAGAACATATTTTTCCTATCACACAATCCCTGAACACAGATTCACTAGTTTTTCAGCAGTCTTTTCCAACACTGGCAAAATTTGACCCTACTTGATTTTTACCTTTCCGTGATTTTAAACTAGCTTTAGGCTCTATCTATCCGTCCGATCCTGCTTAAGGAAAGGGGCACTGTATCATCTCATTAAACCTCAAAATCACCTGATGGGGTGAGAATTCTTAGTCTCTGTTTTTCAGAAGAGAAAACTAAACCAAAGCTGAGACAATCTTGCCAATGGACACAGAGCTAGAAAGCACTAGAACTGGAATTTTATTTTGGTTTTCTTTGATTTTAAGAGACGGAAGAGCTAGAGAAAATTAGAATGCTCTCCAAGTCCAGGAAGACAAATGCTGAGAAGGCACATGATCAAAATGCACAAATCATGCTGGCAGTGAGGAAGGAGAACGCTTAGCTTGTGAAGCAGCTTCTAGTAATCAGAAAGGGGTGCTTTTAGAAGAGACAAGAGGAAGTATGACTTTATTTGCAGGAGGAGTGGGGAACTATACATATGGAACTTATTATTCTCACAAGGGAGTAGTGGCTGAAAACACAAACAGGCACCAAAGAGCTCTGTACATGTCCAGGGATGAAGATTAATCCAGGAGCAGCTGGAAGCGGGAGGCAGTGTGGGGAGGGGGGCTGGTGCAGGAGGTGCTACCATACCTTCCCTTCCGCTAGGCATACTCCCTTGGTGGCGCCTAAATCTCTGCGCTACACAGCGATCATGGTCAAGTGGGTCTGGCTCACTTCTACTTTTTAAGACTGTTGAGATTTGCCTTACATTTACCTCTGTATTCCTCAGTTTGCTCACTTAAAATGAGGAGTATCCTTCCCCCACCCAGACTGCGTCTGCAAGCTGCAGATGAAAAGAGCATCTGTCACAGGTTCTGAGGAAATAAAATGTTCTAGAAAAACAATCATCCCAATAGTGCTTACCAGCATTCAGAGTGGAGGGTTTGAAGGGATTATGGTTCAAAGACTTAGCAAGAGGAAGCATTTTTTCCTAAGGGTGGATTGCAGGTTTCCTGCCAACCACTTCACCTAACAATTTTGACATTTATAAAGAGAATAGAGACACACAGAGATTGCAGAGGCAGGTAGCCCTAGGCTCCAACGGGGCTGTTCCCTAACAAAGTTAGAACAAAATTCCCCTTCCAGCAGGACTGGGCTCCAGTTCCCACAGCCGTTCACATTCTCATTCAAAGCCGCTGATGAGAGCCAAACATAGATACCCTTGTTTACTTTATGAATGGAGGTTGGAAGTGAAATATTTTCAAAATGCCAGTTGACAAGAGGATGTAATTAGAATAAGGGGCTTTCTGGTTTGAAGGTATGAAAGAAACTATCTGTCTCTTTGAAAACAAATTATTAAATACTAAAAGAAAAAGGGGGAAGTTTAGCTTCCAGTCTTCAAAGAAAAATCAAGACCTGCAATTTTCTTAATTGTTTTTTTCCTTAAACTTAATAGGTCGGGTGCAGTGGCTCACGCCTGTAATTCCAGCACTTGAGAGGCAGAGGCGAGAGGAAATTTTGAGCCCAGGAGTTCGAGACCAGCCTGACCTCATCTCTACAAAAGATAAAAAAATTAGCCAGGTGTGGTGGCATGTGCCTGCAGTCCCAGCTACTTGGGAGGCTGAGACAGAAGAATCACCTGAGCCTAGCAGGTTGAGGCTGCAGTGAGCCCTGAGTGAGAGTGGGACCCAGATTCAAAAAAATAATAATAGTGACATAAAAGTAGAAGTGATTTGTAGTTGGAACTATGTCTCATGACATAAACGTGACTCTCTTTCCTTTTCCATCTGAGTTTTATACTGATCATTTTTGGTTGCCCTTACATAAAAGTCCATCAATCAAGATGATCTTCCAGAGGAAATATACTGAGATGCTGAGAGTGGCAGGATTATGGGAAATTATTTATCTTTTTTATAATTTTCCAAATTTCATAAACACTTAATGATTGTTTAAAAACGACCATTATTTAAAATTAAAACCCCACAACATTATAAACAGAGTTGAATCTTAGCCACTTTTCATTTTTAGTGTTTTCCTCCCAGATAGAACTGCGATATTACAGAAGACTGGCCGTTAGCAGTCTAGATCTGAATCTGGACAAGAAAAACTATGTCACCGTCTCATGTTTTAGCATTAAAAGGGAATAAGGAGAAGGAGATAAAATATATTTATTTCTTTAGAGAAGATGAAAGATGCTCAGATGAAATATGTTTGTGAAGAGATGACCTCAGGCAGGGCTTCCAGGGACAGAAACCTCACACACTCACACCGTGAACAACCACCCCCCAAAAGAATACAGCCTATTTGATCCATCCCATTTCTAGCCATTACCCTTATTATCATCGTTATTATTATTTTAAGATTAATAGAGTTCAGCAGGGAATCTGCTCTCTGAAGGAGGCAGAGGATATGAGAAGGATGAAGTCTGGGTCAGAGATTCCCATGAGTGCCCCAAAACCCAGGTTCTTTTTTTCTCCTGGGGACACAGATGACATTTCCCAGCCTACCTTGACCCTGTGACCAAGTTAGGGCCAGTGGATCTGGGAAGAAGTAATATGCTCCACTTCTGGGCTTGGTCCATAAGAACCTCCCCGTGTGATCTCCCTTCCCCCTTCCCCAGCTGCTGGCTGAATGGAGAGACTCCTCTGGGGACATGGAGGAGGGAGGAGCCACAGGAGGGAAGGAGCCTGGGTTCTGGGATAAGCTCGTGGAGAGTCTGCAGGGCCAGGAACACACCTGTACAGTCTTTTACATGAGCAGGAAATGGAACATTTAGGACTTATCTAATACCAAGTTTGAAGTCTTAGCCTTGTTTGGGAATTGGTTAGAGAATTTCCGATGTGGGAGAAATCTTCATATTAGATCATATTTTTTCCTCCCCTTCACCATTGTCTCCTCTGGGAATTTCATCCAAATGTCGTCATGCCTACAGTTACACTCTGACCTGGCCCTGATTGGAAGCTCCACTTTGAAACCTTGCTACTCTGCTTAAGCTCTGTTCTGTCCATTCTCCATTCTAAAGGGGTCAGGCCAACCCTCACAAACCTCTACAGAGGTAGAAAGTCTTTTAGGGAAAAGGAATAACCTGTCCTTGCTCTGACTGTTCATGAGATCAACTTTGTAACTGAGCAAACTATGGATAGAGCAAAAGCTGCCTTTGCAATTCTAAGTCTCAGAACAAAACAAAAAATAACAAAGTGCAACCACAGCCAACAACAGACAGGGCTCAGCTGTTTTGATTGAAATGGTATACAGCTGATGTAAATTTACCATGGTCTTAAGACCCTCTGGACAGAAATCACCATGGCAGAACCACATGATATCTACTATAACATCAGTCTTCTAGACATAGAAGATGAGTGCCCTGCAATATTTCTGAATGGCCATGATCATGTATTTCACTAGCTGCCAAATCTTAAAACAGTATCACCAGAAAAAGATACAACCACTCTGTCACAGAATATCTTTTTTTTTTTTTTTTTGAGTTGGAGTCTCACTCTATCACCTAGACTAGACTGCAATGGCATGCTCATGGCCATCCCAGCGTCGACTTGCTGGGCTCAGGCAATCCTTCCGCCTCAGATATCCAAGTAGCCAGAACTAATAGCGTGTGATACCATGCCCAGCTAATTTTTTGGTTTATTGTAGAGATGAGGTCTCGCCAAGTTGGCTAGGCTGTTCTTGAATCCGTGGGCTCAGGCAATCCCCTCAGCTTCCCCAAATGCTGGAATTACAGGCTTGAGCCACCAGGCCTGGCCGAATAGATTATCTTGATATCTCATTACCATTGGGGGCTTCTCATCTGTCCTTGAGTTTTACTGGTAACATGTTACACATTAAACAACTGTTTATAATAGTCCCCACAAAGGAGACTATTAATAATTTGTTATTTAAAAAGTAATACATATTTATTGTAGAAATTTTAGAAAATACAAAAATCCTAAGAAAATCACTTTTCATCTTATCACTAAGGAATAACCACTGCTTGTACGAAACATTTTATAAAAGCTTAGTATTTTTGGCAGTTTTCCTTTTTTTGTCCTTTGCATAAAAGATCATGTTCCTTTGGCCTCTTTACCCCTGTAGTGATTTAGACTATAGAGGGAGGATACTCAAAAAAACCAGAATTATTTTTTGGAAGGTGGGCCCCTTGTTGTACAGGCTTCCCCGCTAGGTAAGCGTGAATCATCGGCATCAGTATACCAGCTAGAGTTGTTGGGAGAGGCTGCGTTTGGCTTCAGTTCATTTTTTTCTGGATATTCTTTCAACCTGTTTACCCATTTCATGATGGTGATTGACAAGGGCACCTGCCTACACTGTGTTGAGTGTTCAGCAACTTTTGACCAAGAATGACATGACCCCGGTGCCCCACCCTCCCTATTCACCTGATTTTGCCCCAGAAAGACGTCCTCAAAGGGAAACTTTGTGCCAGTGTGGAAGAGGTAAAACAAAAAGTGGCAGAACCACAAAAAGGCATACAAATGAACAAGTTCAAAAACTGTTTTGAGCAGTGGAAAAAGTGTCCTGATAGGTACATTGCATCACATGGAGAGTACCTGAAGGTGACTGAAGTTTAAACATGTAAGAGTACAAAATCTTTTATAAATAAATTCCAGTTTTTGGGGGGCTCCCCCTCATTTGTACTCTCCTATTAATCTAATGATGGTTTAAAGCTTTAAAAAATTTAACTTATTTTCTATAATTATGTGTGTTAAGAATAAAATCTGATGTTCCATTAGATGATACATTTAGCATACTTTCACTTCCTCCTTCTTGTCTTCAGTTACTAGTTTTTGTTACTATCACCTGGTTTCATATCCAATTACATGATTTTATATGTAACTTTTTTTTTAACTTTTAAATTTTTTATTTTAAAGACGTGGGGTACAATTCAGAGTTACGTATACAAATATTCATTACGCAGGAAACTTTGTTGATGAGGTGTGCCTCCCCCTTTCCCCAGGCAGATTCCCACTATTGCCAATCCCATTCTCCCATGCTCTCCCCCACCCCCAGTTTCCTGCTACTGACAATCCTTTTCTTATAGTATTACCATAGTTGTTCAAGGTCTGCTTATGAGTGAGAACATGTGATATTCAGTTCTTTGTTTATGTGAAAGATCACTCAGTATTATATGTAACTTCTATTTTAATAATTTTAACATCTGCACTAGTATAACTAAATTGACAACGGTTACTTGGACACATATCATTGGATTTTCTACACCATATGTTCCCCATTTTGGAGCTTTTTATCTTGATATAGCTATAATCCAGCTGAAGGGGATCTTGGGACATTTTTTCCAGGAAGGGCATAATGAGAGGTATGTCCACATAGTGAAATATTATACACTTGAGAACATCTTTCTGTGTTTTCATTCACTTTCATGACTTTGCATATGAATGACAACTTGGGTTACAATCTGTAGCACCCACAGGCCTCACACCACTGGTGTCTGGCTTGTAATTGAAGAGAAACCTGAAGCTAGATTTACTATATCCTTTGTAAGGAATATAAGGAAGTTTTTATTTTCACCTCAACGCTTATAAGACTTTTCCTTTGTAATGAAAATTAGTTCAATTACATTGAAGTTAATGCTTTCAATCTTTAGGACAAGTCTTTTTCAGCTTGAGAAAGGTCTCTTTAATTATTTCTTGCATAGTTGTGTCAACCTTAGTTTGCTCTCTCTTCTTCTGGAATTATTACCTGCATATTACATCACCTAGTTCTGTTTTCCAGATTTTTTTCCCTCATTATTTTTGTCTTTGTGTCCTGAGTTCTGGGAGAAATTTTCTTGGCTCATTTAAAAATTTGATTTATCGTAACATCCAATCTGCTGCTCATTGGTGCATTGTGGATTCAAAACTGGTCACTGTATTCTTTCATCTTCTTGCAGTTGTTTCTTGTTTCACAGATGTGATGTCAGTTTCAGTCTTGAAGACACAAATTAGAGAGTATACAATACCCTCACCCATTTCTTAGGAGACGTTCATTAAAATTCCTCAAACATACTCTTCTCATATAATGAATCCTTTCATGTGGCCAGCAATTTCTTGCAGCATCATCTTTACAGAGATAGATCTACTTGGCCAAGTATGGTGGGGAATTAAGTTGTGTTTCATCAAAGACTATGAGCCCAGTCAATATTTGGGTCCAGATACAGAAATGGGGAAGCTTAATTGTAGTATCTTCCAATATCTGAGAAATCAATCTGGTAGAAGCAGGAATGACAATAGGTTTAGCAAAGAGTTTTCTCTTTGGGCCAAAAGGTATTTTGTTTTTCCCCTGTGTTTGCCAGGTCAGACGTGAGAGTCAACTGAATTCATCATTCACTGTGGCCTTGATGGTGTCCTTTCTTGAGGCATTGATAGGATCCAGACGGCCCTCCCTCAGCCCCACTATCATATAGCCCGTCCTCAAGCTCCCATACTTTGGCTTGCCAAGGTCGAGTTGCTGGGGTGATTCTACTTATGACAACCCATCTTCCAGAAGAGTGGAAAGTGCAGAGGCTCCTACCTCCACATTCACTGGCAGAAATTCTTCAAAGCTTCTAGTATCAATGTAAGTTAAGAAAGAATAGTTTCATATCCCCCTGATCATCCACTTCTATGAGTGTCCAAAAGCATATTGGGCAAAGGAGGAGTAAACGTGATATGCTCTAGTTTCATTTTCCTATGAACCCTGCTCTTCTAGACATTTACTACTTATATGCACACACAGTAACCAATATAACAGTGCCTTACCACCCCACCCACCACTTAAGTTTCTCCAGGACCCAAACTTTACCTGTACAATGACCATTTGTACAGCTAATCCTGAATTGTACCCCACATCCTTAAGATAAAAAATTTAAAAATTGAAGACAAACATAATAAACATTATCATGAAAAGAAAAAAGCTTTTCCAGGAGGCAATTTTCAAAATGAGTGCATTCTCAGTTCTCTCTCTGGGAATCCCCAGAAAAGCATCAGCAAGTACTTTTGCTCAAGGAGCAGACTCATTTCCACTGGTGGATGTCTGAGCCTTACTCGGTCAATATCCCCCAGAGTCACAATCCCATCCTTCTCTCCATGGTCTGCCAGGATTGCCAGTGAGAAAAACTCAGTGCCAACGTTCCTGCCCCTTGCATGATCTAAAGGCTCTACCTTGCAAAAGGTTGGGAATTCCTGGTTTAAATCCTCTAGGCTAAGTGTAAACCAACCACCTTGGAACTTTGTTCACAAAAGGAGAAATGCTAGGGGATTCCAGAAGCACCTCTTAATAGTTTATGCTTCTTAATAGCTTCTCATAAATCATACTGATTCAGAAACAAGGACCTCATATTTTTATGAAAAATTTCTTTTCCACCAAAAGTAAAAGAAATGAAGGCCTAAAGAATCTCATTTCACAAATTTCTTCCCTAACCCATAAATGAAATATCACAGAATTGGAAGTGCTCACAGCTAACTTTCTACACAACCAGAGCCCTGCATATGGCATCTCTGAGAGGAGACACCCAGTGTGTTCTCCACTCTTTCTGTACTCCGGGGTCACTACCCCCGTAAGGAGGCTCATTCTATTTGAGGCAGTTTATTGTCATGCGGTTTATCCTTAAACCCTGTCCTTATCTGCCTCTCTGAAACCTCTGCCTATTGTTTTGAATTCTGTCCTTGGAAGCCACACAGAACAAGTGTCCCTCTTCTATACAGCAGTCCATTTATGTATCTGCAATCAACCACCAAACCTCCTTGGAGTCTTTATCGTCCTAAATTCCCATTGACAGCCAGCCTCCAAGTTGGCTTCCAATGACCCCTACCTCCTGGTCTTGATCTTGGTCTCGGTCTCTGTCTCTTTCTCTCATCATTCACTCTGGGGAAAGCTAGTTGCCAGGATGTCAGGATACTCAACAGAGAAGTCCATGTAGCAAGACAGGTCTCCAGGCAACAGCTATGTGAATGAGCCATTCTCCAGCCCCAGTCAAGCCTTCAGATGACAGTATAGTTCAAGGTGACATCTTGACAGGAACCTCAGTGAGAGACCCAGAACCTCCTACCTAACCTCCTACCTAAGCCACTTTTGAATTCCTCTCAGAACTAGTATGAGATAATTAATGTTTATTTATTTAGGTTGCTAAGCTTTAGGAGAATTTGTTACATAGAAATAAGTAATTATTTTGAGTTCCTATGTTCTGTAAGCAAGAAAATCTGTAAACCTATTACCTCAGGATAAATTCTGACTTTTTTTTAGTGCCCTTAAAATAGTCCACAGTATAACAATGACAGCAATAACAACAGTGACAACATTAACCAAATGTTTTGGGTATTGGCCTCTGTGCTAAAAGCTTTACACATATAATCTAAGTTAGTGCTTATAAAAGCCCTGTGACACGGGTTCTACTATTCTATCCATTTTACAGATGAGGAATACAGGTTTAGAGAGGTTTAGGGCCTTGCCTAAAGACACAGGGTTAGAAAGATGTAGAGAGGATATCCAAAATTAGGCAGTGTGACCCTGGAGCTCTTGCTCTAAATTTCTGGGTTATGGGGACAGAGCATGGTAGGAAAGCAACCTTCCATGACTTGATCTCTACACTAACATAACTTAAATCTCCAATTTTGCTAGAAGTCCTGGAATGCTGTTGGATTTATATAAGCTTGTGGTCAACTTAGGCTTCTGTTTTTTTCTCCACTTAAACTGTTGTCGAAATTAGCCTCATGTTCTAATTAAATAATTATTCTTGACCTAAATACCAGCTGTTAAACTGTTAAATGTGTCACTGCTCAATTTAACTTGGTTTGTTGGCTTCAATCCATTGTTCTAACTCAATGCTTTTTTTTTTCTCTCTTTTGAGTCTTTATTATTTTTAAATTATATATATCTATTGTAGAGATGGGGGTCTATGTTTCCCAGGTTGGTCTCAAAGTCCTGGTTTCAAGCAATTCTCCCTCCTTGACCTCCCAAAGTGCTGGGTTTGTAGGTGTGAGCCACTGCACCCAACTCTGAGTCTTTATTCTACCATCCAGTACTTTGGCTATCATTCCAGGCATTGTGTCACATCTAAATTTGATACATTTGTCTTACATGTCTTTCTTGGATTCACTCATAAAATTCTCAACAGGAAAGGAGAAATCCTGCTGGCACACCCAGGAGGCCCCTCTCCAGGTCAATATGAAAACATCAGTGATTATTTTCTGAAGATGCCCAGTTAAAAACTTCCCAAAAGCTCATAGGTGAACACATGTATGGTATGACTGGGGGGGGGTCTATTCATTTAAGGAGGTCACTGTCATTGTTTTATGTCATTGACAAGTCAACTGTGAACTCATAACTCATACTTTGATTTCGTCATGTGCCTTGCTGAAATCAGATTACGTTATCTTTTTTAAAAAATTTTATTTTTTGAGTTGGAGTCTCACTCTGTCACCCAGGCTGCAGTGCAGTGACATGCTCACGGGTTCTTTAAACATCTCTCCCCTCTTCATTTTCTCATGTACCCTCTGACGCTAGACTTAGAACTATTATGCACCTCCCAACCTGCCCAGGCCATATTTCCTTTTCAAATTCTACTTATGTAATCACATCTGGTTTTCCTCTGAATGTGTGACACTCTGGTTTCCTAAAGTTAAACTAGGCCTAGTGATTCCTTTTTTTACTGCTATAGACTTTAAATGTGCACGTAAGAATGCCAACTCGGTGTCCTTTCTGGTCAAGACGGCCTTCACAGAAGCTGGTGGCCCTGTTGTCTTCTTCATCTTCTGAGTGATGCCACCACCAACAGGCAGGCAGAACATTTTTCAGGTGTTCAGTTTGTGGTATGCTAAGATTTCCAGAAAATGTACAGATCTGAAGTTTGCTGTCAAGCCACATTCTATCCTTACGACGACTCTGCCATCAGGATCCAGACAGTTTTAATTGCTCAGATAAACCATCTCTCCACAGAATTAATCCAGGATGATAATTACTTTTGATATGCTCTTCTTTTCAACCTGAATCAAATGTCCATGTTTCTGCTGAGCATGTTTGTTGGCTTGGAGCTGCCCAGCAAACATTTCTTCACTTCTTAATGGCTCTCAGATTTTCTTTTGGGGGATTACTTCTTCCCCACAGGTCTACCCTGGCTTATCACCATGATCAGAATCCCTCTTCTCTCTTATGCCTTCTCTCCCTAGAATATGAATCTTGAGAAGAAAGACAACAGGATACACTGAGGGAGCTTATACATTGCAACCATGGCACATTGAATATGGTTTCTATTCTGAGATGGAATCTGTCGTTCCCGATTCCAGGCTCCCTAGACTCACCTGGGTTACTGTTCCTTTCCAGGTGTGATTCTCCAGCTTTCCTATGGATTCTATGGGCTCCAAATAGCCTCCCAACAAGTTTGCTTTTGTTCGTTACTGGAATTGATTGCTGCAACCAAAGGACCCCAACTGATGTACTCAGAGCAAAGTCTATTCTTCCAATGACATTACAATGTTGCTCCTTCTCACCAGCTCTCCAATGCCCACAGGGTCACAGAATCATCCATTCAGTTCGCTGCAATCATCTATTTACTTCAGTTAAAAAAACAAAAACAAACACGTTCTTAACAAGCCCAGCAGAAATTGGATCACAACTTCAACTTTCAGCTGTTCACTGCCCCTGAAGTGAGCTTGAAGTCTGTAGTGACGTAGGCCATATCGTTTATAGGAACGCTGTGTTCTGCGTCGTCACCACTCATCTTTCCTAATGCATGCTCGCCCTTCCTAAATGGGTAAACGTAACTTCATGACCCCTTTTAATGTTTTGTGAAATTAAGTTGTCCCAGTATCATATCCGAGGACTGAGAATCCATCCAAAGGGACTGAGCACTGCTTAGTTTTCAGACTACCCCTGTCGCCCTCCCCATAACTTTACCATTTGGAGCCTTTACCCTCTTTCCTCCAAATTTCTGTTTGAGGACATATTAATCAGATCAGTGGCTCTTTTGCCAAACATGTGAGTACTTCCCTGACTGTATACTACAGTTCATCTTTTGCTGCAATTGTATTTTTTTTTTTTGAGTTGGAGTCTCACTCTGTCGCCCAGACTGGAGTGCAGTGGCCGCTCCCGGCCACCACAGCCTCGACCTGCTGGGCTCCGGCGATCCTTCCGCCTCAGCCTTCCAAGTAGCTGGAACTACAGGCGCATGCTACCACGCCTGGCTGGGTTTTGATTTATTGCAGAGATGAGGTCTCCCCAAGTTGCCCAGGCAGGTCTTGAACCCGCGGGCTCAGGCAATCCACTCACCTCGGCCTCCCAAAGTGCTGGGATTACAGGCTGAGCCACCGAGCCCGGACTGCAATTGTATTAAGTATTATGTTTTAACAGGCAATAAGCCCGTTTTGATGGCTGTCTATGTTGGCCCTTCTCCATCATGTCTCAGATGAACAGTCAAGAAAGACCAGACTGGATAATATCCAGTCCATCATAAGAAAGGGTTTGGCAGTAGTGGGATGCTGCCAGGGGAAGAAAGGGGGACCTCATAACATCAATAAGGGCACCTGATCTCAAACCTGGTGAAGTGGGGACCAAAGGGAGGTCCAAACTTTATCTGTACGATGACCACTTGTCCATCTAATCCTGAATTATACATCTTTAAAATAAAAAATACATAAATAAATCAAATGATGAAGTATTAAAAAAAAAAGACAGCCAGAGATTTACTAACTAGTTGCATTAGGGGCAACACAATACCCTTCAGCAGAAAGTCACAGTTTGCAACCATATTGCCTCCTCCTGGAATTGAGGATTCTTAGGCTCTTCAATACTCCCAGGATCCAAGTGATGGAATTTAAAGGCAAAAGATCACATAGCAGCTGGGTGTGGTAGTTCATGCCTGTAATCCCACCGCTTTGGAAGGCCAAGGTGGGAGGATTGATTGAACCCAGGAGTTCAAGATCAGCCTGAGCAAACATAGCAAAACCTTGTCTCTAAAAAATAATAATAATAATAAACTAAAAAAAAAAAAAAAAAAAAAAGAGCCTTGTGTGGTGGAGCATGTCTGTAGTCCCAGCTACTCGGGAGGCTGAAGCAGAATCACCTGAGCCCAGGAGTTGAGGCCATAGTAGCCATGGTTGTGCTACTGCACCCTAGCCTGGGTAACAGAGGGAGACAACGAACTCTAAAAAAGAAAAAGAAAAAAATAAAAGCTCACATAGCAAATATTTTGTGTCCTGAATTCTACCCTGCCAAGTCAGGAAGTCTTTGTTTTCTATTGCCCACTGGAGTGGATCTATCCCTCACATACTCACTTGTGACATACCTTCTGCATATGGAGAGGGTCTATATTTTGTTTCAGTTAATGTAGCAAAAAATGCCCTCCTTAGACCTAGGTCTGGAGACCTAGATGGTAAAATAACGAACATTTTAATCTATTCCACAGTGACTCTTAAGGGAAGGAAGGGCACAGGAAACAAAGGCCGCCTTTGATTCTTGTTTGGATACCTCTACAATATACAGGAAGTTCCCAACATACAAATGAGTTTAGTTCTGAGAGCATGTTCATAAGTCCATTTGTTGTAAGTCCAGCAAAATTAGCCTAGGTACCCAACCAACACAATCAGCTATGTAGTACCATATGCATTTAACAGGCTATACTGACACCTGGTGGAGAGAAATAATATATAAAAATCTGCATGTGTGCATCGCAAAAGTTCATACATTGAAGGTTTGTATGTAGGGGACTTACTATACTCTTCTTGGAGTACAGAACCACAACCACAAGTACTTAAGCTCCCTCTCAAACACGTCTAAGCAAATTCCACTCAGGGTCTTGCAACTGCACCTCCACCTTTATTTAGTTCTTGTTCTTAAAAACTTTTAGAATTGCAAAAGCAGCATACTCAAAAAGGCAGAAAACTCAAGAAAGCACAAAGAAAGAAAAGCCCCAAATCACCTGAAAGCCCATCATTCACAGACAACCACTGTTAAAACTTTGAAATATAGCCTTTGTCTTTATTCTGTGCTTCACTGTGCCCTCAACAGGGAATAATATGATACCGTGCACGAACACTTCTCCAACTCAGTATTATATTACAGGCTGAGTGTCCCTTATCCTAAATGCTTGGTGCCAGAAGTGTTTCAGATTTAGAATTTTTTTCAGATTCTGAAATATCTGCATATATATACTGAGATATCTTGGGAACGGGACCGAAGCTTAAACAGGAAATTCATTTGTTACATACATTCCTCACACATATAATGTTATGACTATTTTAAATAATTGTATGCATGAAACAAAGTTTTAACTGTGTTTTGACTGCAACCCATCAAGAGGGAAGGAGTAAAATTTTCCACTTGTGATGTCAGTTTTTTTACATGATTGCTCACATTTGTATTTCAACTTTTGTTAATTAGCTGTTCATATCTTTTCCCTACTTTTCTAATTCATTCTTATTTAGTTGTAGGTGCTCTTTAAAATATTAACTCCGTGTCCTGTTATATATATTGCAAATAATTTGTTATAAATAATTGGAGCCCTTCCCTCCCTTAAGATTATATAAATATTTACCTATACTTCTAGTTTTACTGTTTATATATAATTCTAAACATCAATAGTTTATTTTAGTGTATAGTGTGTACTTAATTATTTTCTAAATAGCCATTCAATTATCCCAACTCCATTAATTGAATAGTTTATCATTTCCTTATTGATTTGAAACATTACCTGTATCGTATGCTAAATACTTACTTTCTGATCTATTTAGTTCCATTGTGATTCTATATTTTTTCTGTTCCAGTACCAAAGCATTTATTTGTTGTGACCTTGTGCTACGATCTAATATCTGGCAGTACAGATCTGTCATCTTCCCTTGCCCTCACCCCTCATTTTTGGAAAACAGTTTGAAAGTTCTCACCTGTTTATTTTTTTCCAGATGAACTTCAGAATCATTTATAAGCTCCCTCCTCCATATCCAAGTCTTTTGGGGACTGGTGTTATGATTATACATGGATTTAGGCATAACCTGCCCATTTATGATAAGTAGTTTTCGTAGTCACAAATATGCTATGCTTCTCCATTTATCTGAATTTCTGTTGTTTACTCCTGAAATAGAGATCCGGGGGAGTCCTACACACAACCACCAGTGCTGGATTGATTGTTTCTGTGTGATGCCATCAGCTTACTGGTACCCATCTCTGCTGAAAAGAGACAAGGCCTCCAGTCACCGTGGCCTTCTGCAACACCGTGTACTGGATTCTGGAAGGGCCTACGGGGCCAGGAGGCTGGCAACACAAAGGACACCAAGTTGGCAGCCTAGGCCCTAGTGGTGGCTCTGCCACACCCACTTTTGATGAGTGGCCAAGTCCCTCCCTTCTCTGAACCTCAGTTCATTCCTCTACAAGATGAGGGGTTCGGGCTATGTCGGCAACATTCTTTTAGACTAGAATTCTGATGCTGTCGAAAAGGAGAGAGTGAATGGGAGAGCCCTCTGAGGAGGACAGAACCCCATAAAAATTCAAGTGTTGTGTCTGTTATTTGTGGAATGCCTAGGCTCTGAGAAATAAAGAATGAAGGAATGATTGCTAAAATGCAGGTAGTCTAATCTGAGAAAACTTGGAGATGGTGAGCTTGTATGTGGGACTGTGAAAGGCACAGTAAGGCCGGGCATGGTGACTCACACCTGTAATTTCAGGAACTTGGGGAGGCCAAGTCAGGGAGATTGTTTGAGACCAGGTGTTTGAGATCAGCCTGGACAACGTGGCGAGAGCCTGTTTCTATTTCCAAAAAAAGAAGAAGAAAAGAAAGAAAGGCACAGCAAGCATATGGGATCAGTCTCCCCAAGTAGTGTGTGTGCCTAGGTGCAGAAGTAGGGTGGTGGGGGGGGTGGGGGAAGGGAGGTGAGATCTGATGCCACTGGAGAGGAGGAACCACAGTAGACTCTTGACTAGAAAGCAGCAATGCAGGAAAATGGGGCTTGAGCAAGTTTTATACATTTGTTTCTTTGAGTTCTGTCTTGGGTGGTAGTTCTATGGAGTCTACCCACTCAAAGCAGACGGGCCCAGTTGAAAAAGTTCAGCCTAGTCCTAAGACTTTCTTGGTCCACAGGATGATCTGAAAATCCAGACAAATTAACTCAGGGGTCTGCCCTTGACACAGACCTTTCCATGGGTTGAGAAGGCATGGGAAGTACAGAGTAAGATGATCTTTCCTGGTCCAGGGCTTAGAGACTGTTTGTGAAGGGCCAGGCATGAGATGCCCCTCCATTCCATACCCAGGGTGAGGCTCAGATTGGCGGTGCACCCAGAGCCGTGCCAGGGAGGCAGGGCCTCTGCCAGCAATCGCAGACACACGCGTCCTGATGCTCGGTGCTGCATGCCTGCTCCCCGGGGAGAAGGGCCTGGCTCTGGCCAAGGGCAGAGACTCCCTGGGCAGGTGAGCGCCTTCTCCCACCAGCTGTTAAAGAAGGTGGGCGTTGGAATGCTGCTCTGAGGCACCCTGGCCTCGCTCAACCTGGAGTTTCACACACCCATTCCTTAACCTCATTCTCTGCCTATTTCATTCCTCTTCCCACGCAGTGTTTACTAAAATCTCTCCTCCCCTCCAGACGAAGAAGCACGAGACCAGGATTCCCTGGGCTGTCTGGGGAATGTTCCCACAATGAAAACAAGCTGCTGGGCAGGGAACCTTTGGGGGTCACCATCCTAGACCAACCACTCAAGGTGGAGGGGCCCCAGACTACACCTCGGGGATCACGATTTACCCGGGGACAAGAAAACCTTCAGACAATGTCAGAGAGAGAGACTTTTCTTCTAGAGCTTACAAATAAAGAACAAAAAAGTCCTTAAAGGAAAAGGAGGATAAAGTCTCCAGTGACTTTGCTGTTTGTTTACAAAGCAGTCAGAGGACTAGTGAGAACTTGTGTGGCATTTTATATTCACTGCATGTACAGTTTCATGTCTAGCTGTATGTTGTCATCTATAGCCTAGGGTCTTGCTGCGCAAAGTGTGGTCCATAGGCAGGATTAGCGCTGCCCAGGAGTTTGTTAGAAATGCAGAGTGTCAGGCCCTGCCCCTAGGCTGCTAGATTCGAATCTGCCTTTTAACCAGACCTGTGCACACTGCAGGTTGAGGTGTGCTGCTTGTACGCTGCTTCTCAATCTTGGCACACATTGTAATCACTGGGAAAGTACCTGTGCCAGGGTCTACCCCCACATCCAGAGATAATGATTTAATTGTTCTGGGGTACAACCAAAACAATAGGATTTTTTTTAACTTCCCAGGTGGCTCTAATATGCATCAAAGTTTGAGAACCACTGATCTAGTATACATACACATGAATTAAAAGAAAAAAGGAAAAATTCCTTCTCAGACCATAAATTGAATCATAGAAAGTTTACAGACAACAATAGCAAATTTCAGCAAGAACAAACTGAACATATAACCACTGACTTGATGTCTTTACCATATAGTGTCAATAAATTACGTATCTGAGAAGAGAAAAATAACAACACTGGATTGCACTATTTGGTGAAGTTAAAAGATAACACTTCCTCTCTCCCATCCTCTTTCCAACGTGTGAATGCCTTAAAAACATCCTCCTCATATAAAAATTTTTCAAAACATGGCAAATGGAAATATTTTTGTGCTCAGTCTCCTTAGCACAATTTGATTTTTGCGTTGGAAATCTCGGTCTGATAATGTGCTTTGCACTACGGTTACATAAGCACAGTGGAAGTGCCTGTGTTCACTTGTAGAATACAGAGTTTCCTTTTACTCACATGCTCCTTTAATGTAACTGGACATCAATCTTTCTAGCTTAGAAAGAAGGTTTTATTTCACTGCCAAGGGACAGAACTTCCAAAAAACACAAATGTCTTTCAGCATCATGTTGAGTAAATAATCAAGGGGGTATGAATTGGTCTCTCTCTAACTTCCTGCCTTATTCTGCTTTCAACTCATAGGTGAGCTATGAAGAGACATGTGCCCTAACGTTCTAGCCACTGAGGCAGGATGTCAGCCCCAAAGACGAGTCTCAGCGTATGGTGCTTCCTGTGCTTTGCATGTTTATCTGGTCCTGGAGTCCACCAACAAAAAACAATGTGTAGCTATGTTGGTGGACCAATTAGCGCCTTTCCTTTCCATTCAAGTCATTCATCGAATTAACTCAGGAAAATAGAATGACTCTTGGTTCATGTTTCCCCAATCAGATCGGGTTTCATATAGGATATGGCCATATTCAGTGGGAACTGATAGCAGAAAAATGGTCAGTATCATGTATTCCAAGTTCAGAGGCACAGCACAGAGCTCACACATCCACCTGCTCGTTTTTAATTTAACTCCTAAAGAAAGCACTGTTAGCTCCCACGGCCCCACCAGAAACCCGGCAAGTCTGCTGAGAATGGGGCTGAAGACAATGAGTGGAGGCTCTGGAAGCTGGTTCCTTCAGGTTATTCAGCAGCTGAGTGTGCAGTGGCAGGAATAGGGCAAACCCTCAGGACAAACCCATGTTGAGGCAGGGCAGAGCGAGGTGTTGGGAGATTGGCCAGGACCAGTAGCTTTTAGTTCGGTCAAGTGCGGGAGACCAAGAGCCTTCCCGACTCAAACCAAATTTCTCAGCTCGACATGATCCAGGAGAATGTCTCCCCCCCAGGCGTGGGCAAGGAAAACTCGCTCTGCCCAAGATGACTCCACCCAAGGTGGCACCATCAAAGCCCACCTGGTTTCTATGAGTCTCCTTGGACTGTGAATTGGCCCACACGAAACTTGATTTTTAAAAATGCTCATTCCCTTTACCTTCTCGAAAATTCAAAAAGAACAAAAGTGTGCACTCTCATCCTGTTCCCAGCGAGTCAGGCCTCTTCCCTGAAGACAGTGGCATTACAGGGCCCCATGCACATGACTACTGGCCTGCCTTCTTTCTTAGAAGGGCTCTTCTCTGATGAGTGAAGGGCCCTCTTGGCTCTCCTCTGGCCCCCTAAGGAAAGGCTCACATACCATTTCCATGTGGAAGACTTCATGGCTCTGTCAGTTTCCTACCCTCATCCCTTGGGAAGTCTCAGGGTGCCTCTCCACATGATACGGAGAAAGAGTGTATAAAACCCAGTAAATGAGCTGCATGATGGTACATCTCCAGCTTCTTGTAGGTGGAGCCCTTAATTCTACAATTTTGGGGGGTTAAATATTAATTGAGCTCTTTCTCTGTGCAGGAAAACTTGCTAGATGCTACAGAAGAGAAAAACTATGAGCAAGTGATGCTCTACTTTTATAGGATCTTAGACCTGGGTGAGGTTAGGACTTACACTCCAATTTATAGTGATACAAGAGAGAGAAAAACAAAGGTATTGTGAAGGGAAGAAGACTACAGACAAAACCTTGGGATCATACACAGGCGGGGGCTTGAAGGGGAAAAAGAGAGAGCCAGCTTGTCCCATATTGGTTTGAGCCATTCCACAGGCCTCTAATTACAGCATAACAGGTCCCTGAACGTGGTATTTCTTTCTCCACACCTGGCCAAGGTGGAGCCAAGGGGAGAGGATTCTAGAACAGGAATTAATGGGCTCTGTCTTGGATCATGGTCAGTTGAGCATGGCCTTGGCATCTTCTCAGCTGAACTGTGGTCCCTTGAGGGCAGGCGTGGACCAGAAGAGTGGCTGCATGCCCCATTTCTCACCATCACCAGACAAGCAAGCATTATTTTAGCATTTCACAGACAAGGAAACAGCATCAAGAGGTTAAGGGGCTTGTCTGAAGGCACTCTGCTGTGGTGCCAGGGCCATGCCAGGGACCCAGGACTGCCTGTTGTCGAAGCCCAGGTTTGTTTTTCATCTCTCACTGTTCTAGGCTGTTTTGTTCACCTTGATGCTCCCTGACATCCCTTTTGATTACTGAACAGAATTTGTATAAAGAGGGGGTTTTCCATATTCCCATCTTTAACTTCAAAACACAGGTTCCATTTTACAACCTTTCCACACATTGGGTTAACAACTTATAACTATGACCCATCACATGTTTCTCAATCAATGACTGTGCTTCAGATGTGCTTTGAAAAACAAAGATGTCTTTCATACTATTCCCTGATAAAAAACCAAGCTGACAACTTGACTTCTGGTGTAAATGCTAAATTCCACAGCAATTTGTTCCTGATGGTTATATGATTCATTCTTATTTTTAAATGTAGCCCTTATTCCTTAGGCACATATACAAATTGGAAAACTATTTGTGTATATTTATCTTTAATATAGTCAAACTCAGACAGTAATAAATACTGATTATGGTTCTTGTGCTTATATATGGAAGAAAGAATTGCCTACATACCAAGTTATTAAACATGCCAGGCACCCTAGTATCAAGGGGTATCTCTCACCATTAACATTTTTGTTTCCATCAGCAACACTGTGGCTTTCTGGAAGTTGGAGAACAGACACAGAGAGCACTTGAGGAGACTGAAAGAGGCCCATCTTCCCTTCTGGGAAAATGACAAAGGAACTTGGGCTATTCTACCACATGGCTCTATTGTGATGCTATAGTTTCAGACTTCTCATTCTGTATGTGCAAAACCTTGCAGTGATTTGGAGTAGAAATCTGAGGGATCTTCTAGGACATCCTTCTAGAAAGACCTAGGACCGCCACGGGAGACTCTGTGAAGCCTCCATGCTCAACTTGTTATGGTTTTGATGGCGTCTCACCTCTGTGGATGCCTTCATTTGCCTCCATGGCACTCTCCAAAATGTTCCAGAATCCTCCATACAAGAAGTCACTACTCACCCAAGCACACAACTTAAAAAGGAAAATGCTGACAATAGTGTTAGCCAGCTCCCAAAACAAATAAACTGAAATCCATTCACCAGCCTCACCCATACCTATCTGTGTCATAACAATGATGTATCCAATGATGGTAAACAAATGCTTGAGAAGGAACAGAATTTTAGAGCAAGAAGGGGACCTTAGGGTGAAGAAAGCCAGAGTTCAAGAGGCAAATTCCTAAGATTGTGACTAGAATCCATTCTCTGAACTTCTCACTTAGCACAAATCTTTTCTTCCTTTTCCAAATGCAGTATTTTCCTATTGATGCTATAAAAGATTACCACAAATGTATGACTTAAAACCACCCGCATTTATTATCTTATAGTTTTGGACATCAGAAGTCTGAAATGAGTTTTATGGGGCTAAACTCAGGTGTTCTCACCAGCAGGGCTGGTCCCTTTCAGAGACTGTAGGGGAGAATCAGTCTCCTTACCATTTCCAGCTTCTAAAATCTGCCTGGATCCTTGGGCTCGGGCCGGCATCACTCTAGCCCCTGCTTCTCTCAGCACATCCTCAGTTCTGATTCTGACCCTCTTTCCTTCCTTTTATAAGGGTCTTTGTCCATACAGATAACCCAGGATACCCTCCCCAATTCGAGGTTCTTAGCCCCACCTGCAAAGTCCCTTTTGCTACATAAGGTAACATAGTCATGGCTTCTGGGGATTAGGAGCTGGGCATCTTTGAGGGGGCATTATTCAGCCTCCTGCACCGAACAAAAATAATTTCCTTCTGTTTGTTTGTTCAGTCATCTGTTGTCTGCAGAAAAATATTTTCCAGTTTGAGGTTCCTTCTAAAATGCAAGTCTAGGTAGAGCAGTAGGAAGAGGAAATCGACACAGTTTGCTCATACAGTCATAATCCACAGGCCAAGAGAAGTCAGAAATTCAAGCAAATACCTCTCTGTGTCACTTGAACTATAAACACACCTAAGCAGATGTGCAATGGCAAAGCTGTACATGAGAAACTTGGCCCCAAACTCAAAGCCACTTGGAAGATACAAACTTGAAAAATGTCCATCAAAATGGGGAAAAGAACCCCCCAAAATGATAAACCACTGAAAACATCCTTGCCAGTTACATGTATGCCTCATTCAACCCCAGTCAGTGACTTGAGCACGAGATGTTCTGTGTGGCCCAGTAATATCCACACAGGCCCTGGTCATCCATTCCCAAGCAATGCTAACTCTTCCCACCATCTCTTACCATTTCAGTGCTTGGAGTTTTCCCGATAAATATCTCACTGCAATGAACACTACCGTAGCTAAGTTTTGGCACAAATCCATCCATGCTTATTTCCTTAGGATAAATTCTTAGAAGTGGTATTTCTGGGTCAACGGGTAAGCGAGGCTTATTTTACAGTCTTATGATGAGTATTACCAAACAGTCCTCATAAAGTTGTACAATTTACACACCCCACAAGTCTCCAACCTTATCTGCTTTGTATATCGACACTTATTTTTATCTTTACTAAGTTAATCTATGAAGATGATCTCTCATATAATTTGTATTTCTTTGGTGATTATGAAGGCTGGACAACTTTTCTGTTTATTAGTCATTTGTGGTAGCTCTTTTGCGACTCACCTGTTCAAATAATTTGTTCATTCTCTTACTGGTGTGTGAAAATTGTTTTTACCGATTTGTAAGTGTACTTTATACATTAAGGATATAAATCCTCCTTAGGATTCATATACTGGCAAATATTGCCCATGGGTTTTATTTTTTTATTTTAATTTTTTTTAATTTTAAAGATGTGGAGTGTAAATCAGGGTTAGGTATACAAATATTCATTCTGCAGATACCCTTGTTAATGAGGTGTGCCATGGATTTTATTTATAGCTTCTTTGAGATAGTCAGAAAATTATAAATTATAATTTTTATGTATCTATTTTCCTTTATGATTTCTGTCTTCAGTGTTCTGATTAGCCCTCCTTTTGTACACTTATATTTTCTTGGAGAAATTTTATGCTTTCATTTTTAAAAATATTTCAGTTAGCTAGAACTTATTTTAGGATGTCATGAAGTTTTTAGATCTAAATTTGCTTTTTTTTTTTTTTTGAGTCAGAATCACTCTGTCACCCAGGCTGGAGTGCAATGACACCATCACAGCTACCGCAGCTTCGACCTGCTGGGCTCAGGCAATCCTTCCACCTCAGTCTTCCAAGCAGCTGGAACCACAAACATGCGCCACTACGCCTGGCTAATTTTTTGACTTATTGTAGAGATGAGGTCTCATCAAATTGCCCAGGCTGGTCTCAAACCCCTGGGTTCAGTCAATCCTCTTGCCTCTGCCAAAGTGCTGGCATTACAGACATGAACCACCATTCCTGGCTAAATTTCCTTCTTTTAAAATGTTTAGCCTCCCATCTCAGAATCAATTGTGATATGATCTGCTCTTTTCATACAGGTGAAATTACATTTATCACATGTCCACTTGTTACGGATAACTGAGTCTCTTTTGGAACTTTCCATGCTGGCTCATGAATGTATCTATTCTTGTGCCAGTGCGGCAATATTTTAATTATTTTAGCCTTTTAATGTTTGTTAATATTTGATGTTCAAATCCTTCCACATTTTAAGTCAACATTTTCTTGTGCCTTATTGTTACAGGTGAATGTTAGAATAATTGAGTTAAGTTCTCTGTATTATCCTGATCCTCTGGAAAGAGTAACGAGAACTATCTTAGGTTTCTAACGTAATAATGAGAAAAACAGTTTTAAATGATGCTCTCCCACTGAGGCACAGGTCTCTTTATTTGTCGAATTACTTTAAAAGAAAAGTGTTATGGTATTCTTCAAATAGATTCTGGCATATCTTTTGAAGATTATTCTTACTCAGGCTATAGTCTATATTTTATAACTATTTTGAAGATGAGCTTCTTCAGTATATATTTTTTACTGTTACTGCGAAAACTGTTGTTATTTTGGGAGGATTGGTTTTGCTCTCTTAAATTTTTAAGTGTACAGTGTAGTATTGCCAACAATAAGCAAAATGTTATATAGCAGGTCACTAGAACTTTTTAACCTTTCATAATTAAAACTTTATAAACATTGAACAATTCCTCATTCCTCTCCCTGCCAAGTATATTTTTAATTGATTATTTATGGTTTATAGGAAAACAACTGACTATTTTCTTACTTGCACCCTACTGGATACTCTTAATATTTCTAATAGGTATTCTGGTGGATTTCTTGGTAACTTTATAATTTGTAGAAACAGTGATTTCTCTCCTTTCTACCCAGTTTCCTGCACCAAGTAGTCTGGCTGCAGCAGAAATCTCAGCAACACTGCAATGCCGCCACTGCACCCACATGTGGGAACCTTGATGTTCCTGAGACTGGGGAATGTGGTGTTGTTAACCAGGCATGAGGGCTAATGCCTGCAATCCCAGTACTTTGGGAGACCGGAGCGAGAGGGTTGCTTGAGCCCAGAAGTTTGAGACCAGCCTAGGCAACAAGTAAGAAAAAAGAAAAAATTAGCTGGGTGTGGTGGCACACACCTGTAGTCCCAGTCACTCAAGAGGCAGAAGCAGAAGAATTACCTGAGCCCAGGAGGTTGAGGCTGCGATGAGCCGTGATCATGCCCCTACACTCCAGCCTGTGCAAAGAGTGAGACCTCAACTCAAAAATAAAACAAAAAAGGAGATGTTGTTACTGGAGCATCATTTTTGTTGTTTGAGCCTGACCCTGCTTTCCAGTTGCTGCCACAATTACTGTTTTCCCAAACTAGACTAGACTTTAAGACATGCATTATTCCCAATGAGAATCACCCATAATCTTCCTGCTCAAGCAGATGTCTTTGGCTCCCTCCAACGTATGCTTCTTCTACCAGAACACTTCCTGGTTTCCAGAACACAAGTTCTTTTGCAGAAAACAGCAGGAAAGGACCTATTCAAAGGCCATGAACAAAAAGTACTGAGTTACAGTAAAACAAAACAAAACAAAAACCCAAAATATTTCCTACCAATGTGCCCATGAAGATATACAAAAAGACAAAACCTTAAAATCGAAGCATAACTAAAACCAAACTTTTGCAGGCAGGTAGACCAGAGATCAGAACTTAGCTCTTTAATTCATACTAATTATGACCTTGAGCAATTCACTAAAACTCTCTGGGACTCAGTTTCCCCATGTATCAACAGGGAAAACTATAAGGAGACAGTGGGTGATATAAAGCACTGGGTATGGTACTTAGTATTTTTTCCTTCCTTCCTTCCTTCATTCACTCAACAAAATTCAAGTGTGCTGGGCACTGAGGATGCATGAATGAACTAAACTGACAAGGTTCCTGCCCTCAGAGAACTGAAGTCTACTGGAAGGGGCAGGCAAATTATAAGTAAATAAACGAAATCATTACAGACAGCACTGAGTGCCATGAAGGAAACACACAGGGATGTGATGAAGCCACCATGCAGGGAGGGCTTCTCTGAGATGGAGATACACATCTAAGACACAAAGGACACAAATAAGTCAGCTGTGGGGAAAACTGGGGAAAGAACATTCCAGAAGGAAGAACAAGTGCAAAAGCCAGAGAAGTCTGATGCATCTGGGAAAAAGAAGGGAGGCCATAGAGCACAGAAAGTAGGGAGGAGAAAGGTGTGAGCTACAGATGGTGAGGGAGGGAGCACTAAATCTGGCGGAGTCTCGCAGGGCAGGAAACAGCCTGGGCTTCACGCTGAGAGCCTGCTACTATGGCCATTGGTCTTATGTCGCTGATATGGGAGATATGCTATCGGGTTTGCCATTTAAACCAGTATCTTGTGTACATTTTCAAGCTCATATACGTTATTTCCTTTGCGGCAAAGCATCCCACGTAGATCTTACCTTAGGAGGATCATTTAAGATTGCTGAATATTTCTGTTCAATTCAGTTACTCAATTCAGCTATACAATGTCTACATTAGACCTAACGCCATGCACAGAACAATGAAAAGCACCTACTGTACCTACTGTGTGAGAGGCAGTGGGACAAGAAGAGCTCACACTGATGGTCCCTGACTACAAGAAGCTGAGCTCCTGGAATATCTCCTCTGGGCACATCATATTCCCACCCTGTCAACTTCTCATTAAGAAGCAAGTATGGAAACAAGGCAAAGGCTGATGGTAGGACAAAAGAACGCAGCCACCAGCAAGTAAGGAGGAGAAAGGTGTGAGCTACAGATGGTGAGGGAGGAGGAGGAGAAAGGTGTGAGCTACAGATGGTGAGGGAGGGGGCACTGCATCTAGCAGGGTCTTAGAGGACAGAAGCCAGCCTGGTCTTCACTATGAGAGGCTGCTACTATGGCCATCAATCTTGTAGTTGTTCATGTGGGAGACACGTTACTGGGTTTGTGTGGTTCTGTGACCTGCTGCTGGACATAAAATCTCCACTGCCAAGAATCTTGGCCATATCATGCTGACCAGTAAGAATCATTTTGAAGGACCTATCTCACGGCTGTCCAGGCTGAGGGAGTCTTTCCACCATTTTCTAAAGTCAATTTTTATCAAATGCACAAATCTGTGTTTTCATAACATGTATTACATTTATTTACCGTGAGATAGTCTTGCATTGTTCTGCCTTGAAGACTGTCAGGCACGAGAGGAAAACTAATTAAAAACAGCTTATTCCAGCAGTAACTCTTAGCTCTGCCAATGGAAGAAAGCCGATGTTGTATTCTATAAGCAAAGAAAACTGACTTTGAGGACAATGTCCAGTTTACTGAAATGTGGCATTCCAAGAGCTTGTTTGCCAATCAGTTGGTGAAATTTCAGAATCCATGTGAAACAATATTACAAAGAGTGGGTAAGAAAGCTAGACCAGCTCACAAAAGCAGGTCTTACCTACCACATACCTTACCTCTCAAAGTGCTGCTGTATCTGCCATGCCTGACAAATACCACTACAGACAGTGTATTGGGCACAAACGTCCTGAAAACATAGGCTCCCCATGCTGTTCAAGCCATCAGCAAGCAGGCACGGGGTTCCCTCAGGGCCAGATTGCTCAGTCTTTCTTGGCATGGGGCTGGGATGCCAGGTGGGGAACAGGCCACAGGAAGAGGCTGGAGATGGGCTTCCCCGAGGAAGGAGTGAGGGGGATGGGGCCCGGGAGAGACAACCTGAATGACAGCCTGAATAAAAACCCCAGGCTAAGGGTTTAGGAACAGGCTGGAGAGAGGAAACTTGAGACAAGAAAATGCTATTTTCTTTTCTTTCTCTGCTTTATCACCAAGACAAATGGGGAATGGGGAGGAGAGGGAGAAGGGACCACAGCTTACTGACTATAAAAGGTGGCAGGTGTAAAGGTGTGGTGGATGCTGCCCTTCCTCCTCTTGGCCTGGGCTGGGGCAGGGAGATCACGTCACACACAGAAGACACCTTGCACAGAGCCAGTATGCAGCAAAGTCCACACCTGCTAGTGTATAATGGTGGGTACTTGTTTTACACTGTAGTTGACAAATACTTTCACATCTGTTTGATCTTCACTGCCATCAATAGATATGCAAAGTGAGACGCAGTTTGTATTAGAGTCAGGATTCAAGGATCCTTGCTCTTTTCACCCACACCTGTGTTTTTCAGCCTTGACTGCATACTAGACTATCCCAGAGAGATTAAAAAAAAAACACTGAGGCCTGGACTCTATCTCCAGATCCTGTAAATTAGAATTTCTAGCCGGGCTTGGTGGCTCAGCCTGTAATCCCGCACCTTTGGGAGGCTGAGGTGAGTGGATTGCCTGAGCCCGCGGGTTTGAGACCCGCCTGGGCAGTGAGACCTCATCTCTACAATAAATCAAAGAATCAGCCGGGCGTGGTAGTGCATGCCTGTAATTCCGGCTACTTGGAAGGCTGAGGCGGAAGGATCGCCGGAGCCCAGCAGGTCGAGGCTGGGCGACAGAGTGAGACTCCAACTCAAAAAAAAAAAAAAAAAAAAGAATTTCTGGGGTGGCTCCAAGGCACCAATGTTTTTACAACTCCCCGGGTAATTTTTGCTGTTGTTAATTTGTGTGTGTGTGTGTGTGTGTGTGTGTGTGTGTGTGTGTGTGTGTATTTGAGTCAGGGTCTCACCCTATCACCCAGGCTGGAGTGCAGTGCCACAATCATGGCTCACTGCAGCTTTGACCTCCTGGGCTCAGGCAAGTCTTTTGCCTCAGTTTCCCAACTAGCTGGGACTACAGGTATGGGCCACCACATCCTGCTAACTTTTTTGATTTTTTGCAGAGACGAGGTCTCGCTATGTTGCCTAGGCTGGTCTCAAACTCCTAGGATCAAGCAATCTTCCTGTTTTGGCCTCCCTAAATGCTGGGATTTCAGGCATGAGCCACCGCATCCAGCCTAATTATTGAATCCAGGTAATTCTAACATGCAGTCAAAGTTGAGAAGCTCTGTCCTGCCCAATGATGCTCAAACTTAGGGTAAATGTGAACTTAGGGAATGAAAAATGTTAATTCCCAGGCCCAGGCTCAGAGATTTGCATTTGGCTTCTATAGCAGACATTCCTATCACTTACAAATTCATGCTTACCTCTACTTCCATGTACACAGAAGGCTTGGTCTTTCCCAGCCCTTTGGGGTTAGGTACAGTTGCATGAGTTACTTCAGGCAATGAAATGTGACCACTGAAAAGTGGCACATATCTAGGTGGGAGCATCTGACACTGGTACCCAACCTTACGTCCCACCAGCTCACACAGAGGTCTAACCTAACTGTTTCCCTGCAGCGTTACCTGTAACCCACCGTGGACATCGAGTGATCAGGAGTTAAACTTGCCAGTGAGATTTTGTTACTGCAGCATCACCTAACATCTCCTGCCTGAACCATTTAGTCTTGAGTAAATCCTAGGACTCTTAATTTTACAAGCATTGTGATTTTTTTGTTCATAGCCTGTGACCCACGCTTTTAGAAGCAAGCCCAATGCCACGGTAACTTTCTGTGCTTCATTTCTTTATAAAGAAGTTGGTGAGCTACAGAGAGCTATTATTCATTTACTCACATAACTTTTATTGTGTCTACTGTGTCAGGCATTGTGCTGGAGGCTCATCTTACATAGAGATGAACAAGCAGAATCTATTGTTCTCAAAGAACTTACCACAAGAGAGGAGACAGTTTTTGAAATATGTATTTCAAAAACAAGGGAACAGACAGAAGGACAATAAATTACCTTTGCCTGAAGAGGGTCAGGGAAGCTTTCTGAAGGAGTTGTGTGACCTGGATCTAAAAGGACAAGTCAACATTCCCTATGCAGAGCATTTTTACAAGTACAGGACACTAGAAAGCACTAGACAGCTGGGCTGGGGCACAATATTGGGATGAGACTGAGATAACTCCTGGGACTGGCATTTAGGGAGAAATCCCAGATGAAAGAAGGAATGTGAGAATACATGAGCTGCGTGCTGCAAGGTTCTAGAACTGTGAAAAAACGTGAGCTACATAAGTACTTCCACATTTTCTAGTAGCTACCTTTAGGGAAAAAGATGAACTCGATTTGAAAAATATAATGAAGCTAATATGGTCAAAACAGTGTCATTTTAATAAATGATCAATATAAACACAAGAAGACATCCATTTTTAAAAACAGTGTACTAAGTCTTCAGAATCTGGTACATAGTGTAGATTTTCAACACGTCTCACTTTGGGTTGGTCACGTGTCAAGCACTCACTTCACGGCCACGTGTGGCTGGCAGGTGGGCAGCACAGCTCTAGATGGAGCTGCCAGAGATTCTAGGGACATACTCTTTTCAAGGAAGACATATATGCAAGAGGCCTGGGTATCAGGAGCTCTTTCGCTTAAAAAGAAACCATTAACTGATGTCATTCCTATGCCAGATTTTTAATTGTGTCAGCCTTTGAACATCAATACTTCAAAATATTTCATTCAAAGCCCTCTCCCCAAGCAACATTCTGACTCAGGGGACATATATTTTCACTCACAAAGTTATACTACTTAAGCCAAATTAAAAAAAAAAAAACAAGTCAGACTCAATGGCAAAAACATACCTTTGGAGAATTCCTTTAGTTTAATCAGTCAGTACTGCTTTTTACAAGAGCAACTATGTGGAGAGTCCAGTAGTACCAACACTCTTCATCAAAGTTATTCATTTTAACTTGAAACGTGGTCTCAGCTCCTTCTCCCTGTAAGACAGGCCGTCTGGTACTGCCTCTGAGTGAAAGGGGCTCCCCTTCCTTCCAGAAGAGCCAGCCGCGGGCACACTCATGCTGAGCTGTTTGGGTTCCTCATGTAGGATGGCCCACAGACTTCTGCGTGACCTCTTCTTATTAGGGGGTTGTCTTCTAGCAGTTTCACATCTCACATTTAAGTCTTTCATCCATTCTGATTTTTATATATGGTATGAGAAAATAACTTTAAGTATGTAAAATAATGCAAGTGCCAGTTGGTTTGATTTAGCCATTCCCATCATGTACCAGAACACGCATACCATAAACAGAATTACTTGCCAATTTTATTTATTTATTTAGAGCCAGGGTCTTACTCTGTTGCCCAGGCTGGAGTGCAGTGTCATGATCATGACTCACTGCAGCCTCAGCTTCCTGGGCTCAGGTGATCCTTCTACCTCCTCCTCCTGAGTAGCTGGGACTACAGGCGTGTACCACCACACCCAGCTAATTTTTGATTTTTTGCAGAGACGAGGTCTCGCCATGCTGCCCAGTTGGTCTCAAGTCATCTTCCTGTCTCGGCTTCCCAAAATGCTGGGATTACAGGTGTGAGTCACTGCTCCCGGCCTTATGTGTGAATTTAAAAATTAAAAAAAAATCAAGAGCTATTTGTTCAAAGAGAACAAAAATTGCTCCTCCAGGGAGGCTTCTTCGGCATCCTTAGGGAAGAGTAGCCTGCAGTCAGCCCTTCCTGACACCAATTTGTTCATAACTCTTGCAGGTAGTCATTTCACTCAGGTAATGGTTTGAAGTTCCTCTCCTCACGTCCACTTAAAAGAGCCCAAGGACAACGACCATCCCCGGTCCATCCTGATACCCAGTACAGCCCTCTGCAGTAAGCCTTTCCATTAGAAAAAGTCAACTTTAATCAGTCCAAAGAGTCCTTCAGTATAACGATAACCTCTTTCTCCAAGGTACCAAGGAACTTTCTTTTTCTTTTTTTGAAAAAGTATGACTTTCTTTCATGTTGTCCCCCAGATGGTTAAGACTTTAACCCCAAATAGCTCTAGTTCCTCAATTAGGTGTACTCTCTGTTTCATGATCTAATTATTCCCCATCTTCACACATCTCCAACCTGTACTCCCACTTGGATTCTTACAGCATTCGCATCAAAAGAGAAATCAGGAGTGAACATCTCCTCCATAGAGCACTATGAATATCCCCCACCTGTGATGATCAACTTCTCCCGGAACCCTCCACACACAATGAGAGCAACCTGTCCGCATTTTAAGAAATGGTGTGAAAGGACTTCCGTGGCACAGCGAGACCGCAACTTCCTCAAGCACATGATGGTGCCATATTCACCTCTGAGCTCATAAGGTGCTGGGCACTGTTGCAGGGAGCTAACACCTTCCTTTGCCTCCTGTTCTGCCTTCCTGTGCCTTTGCTTCCTTGGTCTGTAGCCTTCCCTGTGGAATTCTGGCACTTCCCTCCCATTTCTCTATGTTCCTCCTGAATCTTGTTGTTGGGACTAGCCCAACATCCCACATAAGGAAGGGAGACCACTGAGGGGACAGATTATTTCTTCTCCTTCGCGTGTGCTGTCATTTTTTTTTTTTTTCCCTGCATCTCCTGGAATAGCAGGTTCTATAACACCACTTTCCAGGAGGCAAAGCAGGGCCTCTTTTGGTCTGTTCTTTAAGGGTCAAGGTGATACTCTTTGAGATACGCGATCTACCCAGTCAAGGTCCCACTTTAAACTCTAATCACGCCCCTACCACCAACTGGCTCAGGCCATCTTAGTATTTATTTCAGATATCATTTCTTACATGTATGCCATTGCTTTCTTACTTTCTGTCTTTGTAAATCTAAACAAAAAGATTTATGTAACAAATACTCATACCAGACTAGCTTGTGTCCTATGTAAGCCTGGCCCTGTTCTAAGCGCTTTACAACTATCATCTCATTTAATTCTCACAATGACCCTGAGAGGTCATTCTGTTGTGAGTTTTTTTTTCTCTCTCTCTCTCTCTCTATTTCAAATAGCTTTAGGAGGTACAGAGTTTTTGGTTACATGGATGTATTGTATAGAGGCAAAGAAGTCTCAGCGTTCTGTTGCTATCTCCACTTTAGATATAGAATAGTTAAGTGACTCACCTTAGGTACTCCAAGGGGTACAGTGAAGATGTGAACCCAGGTCATCTGGCTCTAGACTTTAACCATTATGTTATCAAGTACGGTTTTTACTTTTAGGCACTTTTTCTTTTTTTTTTTTGAGAAAGCAGGGTTTATTAAGAGGACAGAAAAGTTCCCACAGTGGGAGGGGACCCAAGGGGTTGCCTGGCACTTTTTCATTAAGACAAATTTAAATGATGAAAAAGAAATAATTCCCTTACCCACTAACGAGTAGTGGAAATCAAGTAAAGTGTAAGCTCTGACCTAGAGACCACCGCCACACTGGATACACACTCAAGGTAGCTAGCAAGCAGGGAACGCTGGGCACGTCATCAAGCTGGGAGTGGGAGGACTGTGTCTTTATCCCCACTGACTTGGTGACTTTGGAGTCCTATAGGTTCAACCCCCATGTCTCATAAGCCTACTAACCCAGTCATCTTCAAAAGGTTTCTGGCAAGAATCTTTTAGCACCTGGGACCAGATCTGTGCAAAAACATTTATAATAATGAAAATCCAGACAACTTAGAACAAAGTTCATCACGGAAACTGAGTCAGCCTTTTTGTATATAAGAATATATAAAGGAAGATTCCATAGTTTTGTGATAAGAAAGAAGATAACATTAAATAAAAGGTTATATATACATATATAGGCACACACAGGTACACCCACATGTATGCACATATATATGCACACATATACTTATGTAATTATATACACACACGCTTTGCTTTAAGATGTATGTCCGATTTTTAATGACATGGAGAATTAAAAACCCAAGAAAGTCGCTCCCAATCATCTTGGAGAAGGGGAAAAAAGAGAATTACAGTTATTTAATGCAAAGTGTTTATAAATATCCCATCGAATAATATGTTTGGTCTGAATAAGATATATGTGTATCTCTTTGCATATTTTCTTTTTTCTTTTTCTTTTTTTTATTTTAAGAGAGAAAGCAGGATTTATTGAGAGGACAGAAAAGCTCCCACAGAGAAAGGGGACCCGAAGGGGTTGCCCTGTGCATATTTTCTTAAACAATAGAGACAAGGTCTCACTCTGTCATCAGGTTGGAGTGAAGTGGTGTGGTTCTAATTCACTGCAACCTCAAACTCTTGGGCTCAAGTGATCTTCCTGCCTCCGCCTTCCAAGTAGAACTACAGGCATGCACCACCACACACAGTTAATTTAAAAAAAAAATTTTTTTTTTTGTAGAGGTAGGGTCTTGCTATGCTGCCCAGGCTGGTCTCAAACTTTTGGCCTCAAGTGATCCTCCTACCTTGGCCTTCCACAATGCTGAGATTACAGGTGTGAGCCACTGTATGTGTCCTGTGTGTATGTTCAAAGATAGTGGTGAAGCGCTTAGAACTTTGCAGGCCATCACCTGGGTTCAAATCCCAGCTCTGCCACTATCTCTGTGAACTTGAGCAAATTACTTAACTTCTCTGTGCCTCAATTTTGACAATTATAAAATGAAGCTGGCCAGGCTCGGTGGCTCAGCCTGTAATCCCAGCACTTTGGGAGGCCATGGTGAGTGGATTACCTGAGCCCGCGGGTTTGAGACCAGCCCGGGCAACTTGGTGAGAACTCTTCTCTACAATAAATCAAAAAATTAGCTGGGTGTGATAGTGCATGCCTGTAGTTCTGGCTACTTGGAAGGCTGAGGTGGAAGGATTGCTGGAACCCAGCAGGTAGATGCTGGGGTGGCCGTTGAGTGTGTCACCGCACTAGCCTTGGTGATGGAGTGAGACTCCAACTCAAAAAAAAAAAAAAAAAAATGAAGCTAATAATAGAACCTTCCTAGGGTTGTTGAAGGATTTAAACAAGGCTATATAGAACTGTGCCTACTATATAGTGAGTGCTCTATAAGTGTGAGTTCATATTTATAGTCACTCTCCTCCATACGATCCTTTAAGCTGCAAGCTTTCAAAGATGCACATGTTTGCATGTCCAGTCACTAAGTTCGTTCACAAGTCTGGAGTACAAAGTCTTAGTAATGGAGAGATCTGATGGAATGAAAAGCCCAGAGAAAGGATGAAAAGAGACAAGAGGAAGAAGTAACTGAAGAACTTAAGAGATTCATGATGCAGGAAATGGCAAGGGTATTTTCTTTATTTGAGGAGCCACTGTTAGTTTTGAGGCACAGGGCCTGAATGTAGAATGGTACACACGGGTTGCAGCAGCCATTCAGAGTGCAATCCAGTGCTACTGTGTCATCTGTGACGAGAAAAAAGAGCGACTACCCAGACACCACACATCGCCGAATCGTTTTTTTCCAAGAGAGTCGATAGAATTGAATCCAGCAAGGAACCAGAACCTGTGCCATCAATGTCAGGCGTGAGGGAAACTGCAGCTTGCCCTCTGTCTCCTACTGCTGAAGATCCTTCAGCTCTTCCATCTGCCATCCCCCTCCCTCCTCAAGTCAGTAACTCTTCTTGCCTGTTCACTTGATGCCAGCCCCTGTATGACAGCTGTTGCACTGTACTTTACTATAGTACTTTTCAAGGTACTGCACTGAAAGATGGAAAATATTTTATTTTTTGTTCATTTTTTATGTGTTATTTGTGTGAAAATTATTATAAACCTATTGCAGTATAGTGCTATATCGGCGACTGTGTAAGTTGGGTACCTAGACTAACTTTGTTGGACTTACGAACAAATTGAACTTACGAATGTGCTTGCAGAACGTAACTTGTTCATATGTAGGGGACTTCCTGTATTATTATGTGAATTCTATTGTGATTGATAAAATATAAACTCATTTTAAAGTGTCACTGAGTTCTCACAGCAGCTTTTGGCCATTATGTATACTAATTCATTTAATATAATTTGATATTAAAGGTACAACTACTATCTGTGGGGCCTCACACACTTTTGATGCTAAAAATGGATCTTTATTCTGAAAAAGGTTGGGAAGTACTGATTGAGGGTTAAATCCTTGGGAAATTGCCCACAACTACAACTACATTTGGTCAAATGTGCCTCTGTGTTTCTAGAACCTTCCATCGTGCTCAGCTGTGTTTATTTAACAGAATATCAGGTAGAAGTCCTGCTATAAACATAATTTTGTAGTGGCTCCCATGGAGCAATTCAAAATTATATTTCTGTTATGCAATTCAAAATTATATTTCTAATTGTCATACCTTAGAGTACCAGGAAAATTCATTTATGGCAGATTTTAGCAATATGTGACTTCTTTCACTTTTAAGATTTCAGACATACTTTCCCCAAACCTACTGTGTGAAGCAGGGAGAGATGTTTGTTATATTCCAAGTTCCAAAAATCAAGAAGAAAAAAAGACCCAGAAAGAGGGATTCCTTATCAGGCTGCTAAGTGACAACTGGAAAAAAACAAAAAAAACTTCAGGCTACATCACACCAGTCTGCAAGTTGAATCAAGGCCCTCCATTCTACTTCATCTTATCCATTTTCCCCTGTGCTTTGGTATGTGAGAAATATTTTAGTCAATGCAGTCTGGCGATAAAACGGCCAGATGTGTGAAATCACTTTTCATGACACATTCTGATAAGGGAATTGGGCCATAACTTTCCAGACAGGAAACTAAGAAGGGAGATTCAGAACAAATCCATAAAACAGTTGACAGAGCCTGCTAAGGGGGACATCCGAGTCTGCCTGGCTGAAAATAGCCAAAGGTCTCTTTGCTAGTGGGTCACCAGAAGCTCCAGGCTGATCCCCAAACTCAGAAGCTGGGGGTTTGGGCTTGCACTCCCGGGAAACAAAGCTGATGACTTCCCCGAAGCCACTGTTTTCATCGTTTCATCACAGCAAGGCCAACCGGAAAGAGGATGCTTTGAGGTGATGGCCCAAGCTCTGAGGTTCTGACTTCTCTTCATAAAGTCCTGAGTGAGTCCTGGAACGGCAGTCCCAGAACACGCACATATCTCAGCCTCCCAGCATCCGGCACTGTCCAGCTGAGGAGGAACGCGAGCTCCAGGGGTGGGGAAGTGCTGTCGCTTTCAGGTGACCGCATCTCAGCCTCGTCTTCCCATTGAGCACCCACAAAATGTGGCTAACAGCTAAAAATACAGATTTCTGGCTTGCACTCTGTGGGACCCAGGAATCTGCATTTTAACACAGTCAACAGGATGACTGTTACACACACTGAAATGTGAGAGCCCTGCCTTAGGACTTAACTCCAGGTGACAACAAGCACCATAAAGACACAGGTTTGCTTCACAATCGATGCATCACCACTAAGGATAGTAAGAGTAGTAGCAGCAGCTAACACTCAGCAGCTACTGTGTGTGTGAACAGCACCAAGTATTTATATGTATAATAGTAAACTCTTAACCCTCACAACAACCCTATGAGTACATACTATTACTATTCCCATTTTATAGATAAGGAAGCCAAGGCACAGAAAGGTTAAGTAACTTGCCCACGTTCTCACTAGTAAGTAGCAGAGCTAGAATTTGAATTCAGACTGTCTAGTTTGAGTCTTTCCATTTGAGAGACTGACCCTTGGGCTGGGTTCCCAGAAAGGCCCACCCTTAAAAGAACTTCAAATCCCTGCAAAGTAGATCAAGACTTAGGAGATATAAGGCCACTGAAGAAGAATTTGGATGGGCATACCCAGAACTCTGAAGTGAATTTGCCGTCGTTGGGGCCAGCCTATCTGCTGCTGTCCAGACAGTGAGGCCCCTGGGAGGGCGGCTGTGCAGAGGAGAGAGGCCTGGGTGCCAGGCTGCAGGAAAGAGAGCGGCCCTTATGCAAGGCCAGGGTGGCAGGTTCTCAAGTTCCAGAAATAGCAGTACTTCCTGCACCTCAGAAAAGTGGCCACTGCTGAACAGCAAGACTGAGGTGGCCTATACTTAGCACACGGTGACCAACAGACCTGCAGGGCAGCCAGTAGTCACCAGCTTCTCTCTCTCTCTCTCTCTCTCTCTTCCTCTCCCTCCCCTCCAATTCCCTCTTGCAATATTTAAATTGGCTCCTTTTCACAATAATGGACAATCACCTAACATCTGACTATTTTGTCAAAAAAGATCCCTACAAGTACAGGGCATATACAACTTTGAAGGTCTTGCTTACTAACACTAAGGAATTAAATTCACCGTGAATGCTAAGTTATTTCTTAGAAAGGTTATGCCCATACTTGTACCCATTAGCAATATATGTAGCTGTCTCAAGCCACACACACCAGTGTTCGGTATCGCTGCTTTCAAAAATATGCCTATTTTGAGAGATTAAAATGTCATATTATATCTATCATTCCAGGGGAGTATAAGGTCCTCGAGAACAGGGTCTTTGTTTTGATCAGGGCCTGGCACATAGTAAGTACTCAATGAATATTTGTGGCTTGAGTAATGGATTCAAATAAACAGTCTGGACCAGGGGTGCTGTTCTTCCCCCCTCTAGGTCTAATGGCCTAGTGAGGGAATCTGCCCTGTATGAGGCTTACGTTGCCTCTGGTACCTCATCACCTTGCAGCCTTCTTGCAACCACACCACAGCTGCCAGTGACCACTCGGCCAAAAAAGGCCAACTAATCTGATTCTTTCTCTTGCAACTCTGAGCTAAGAGGCACAGAAATGGGATGAGTTGGTATGAGAACTAGCCTCCTGGTAGGTACAGAGTAAATGGCCACAAACTGCTACAGTTGAGATGTCTGCAGTCGCTTTGACTCTGGCACTCTTTGGGGCCCGCTCGGCACCACTTCCTTGGCTTCTCTGAGGGCTGACTCCCTTTTCCCTAGGCTGATGTGTGGTTGGGTTCTGTTCTTGCAATACATGTTGCCTGGAAGAGATACATGCCTCTTTACCAATTTCACAGATAACAGTCACAGCTCAGAAGAATGACCAATCAGCTAGAAAACTGACCCAGCACCAAACTGGGCAAGACACCATTTAACAAAGAGAATAGAAAGTATGCAGTTGGGAACTGCGATTAAAAATGGAGTGTCTGGGCTCGGCAGAAGTGCAGTTTTCTTCTAAGAAATTCATCATGGTAGACCATGGCTTGGTCTTTGCTTACAATTTATCTTTGAGATGTCTAAATCATCGATGTTATCTGCCCGACCAGATGCCCTTGGATGGAAGGGCTCGTGTTTAACTCTCCTGTGTGACTCCAGGGTCCGAGCACCATGCCTGGTATGAGGTAGTACTTAATAAATGTGTGCTGAATAAATCTTGGAAACTAAAAGTGGGAGAACAGGAAGGCTTCTATAGACCTAGACTTTACAAAATCAATGAGTTTTATCCTTTGCCTCGCTTCTTTCAAAGATGGCAAGTGCCCTATTAACTGAGCTCCACTTAAACCAAGTCCCTAGTCCAATGTCCTCTGTAGGCAAAAGCTCAGTTAGTTGGCTACTCTGGTTTGCCAGCCTATTTCTGTTCTTCCCAGTCAGGCTGTATGTTTACCAAGAGGTCATGCATGTTTGTTCCCAAACCTGTTTATGTCAGTTGCACTCATTATTGTATTTATGTAACTTAACTACATATTATGTAAATTAATTAAATATTGATGCATAAGGAAAGAGCTGTTGTTTCTATAAGTTGAGTGTTTTGGAAAGACTTGATGAAGATGAGTACATTAGAAGAACTCCTGTCAAATTAGGGGTGGATAAGACAACTATAAAGACTAGGGGTGTGTGTGGGGAAAATGGACAGGTCTAGAAAGATTTATGGCACTTCACTCTGCAAGCATCTAAGGTCTTAAGAATAAATCAAGTCTGAAAGCTATAGAAGATGCAATATAGTGTAGTTCATACAAGTAAAGTGATGTGGAATGCCAGTATATGAATCTATTAATGACTAAAACAGAGTATCACAAATAGTATCTGTCCTTCCTCCACACAGTCCGAAGTTCTCCAAGCGATTCAATTCCACTTAAAAAAAATGTTGGTCATGAACCCACTACAGTGATTTGTAACTCACAGCTTGACAGGACACTGAGTTAATCCCACTCCTTCATTTTATTGATGGAGGAGCTGGGGTTCAGAAATATTTAAGAGCTCTATTCATCTCTGCCAGTCAGTGAGTCAGGATTATGATTTTTGATTCCATATTGTGTGTTCTGTCTAGTACCCAGAGCAGCCTCCGCTCAAAAAGCAACTGACCCAGCACAATTTCCTTTGCAAAAAGTATAGGGTGGAAAGATAAAGTCAACAAAGATCCATTCTGGACAGGGAAGGAGGACGCTCATCTTCTTCTAACACACTGCTAAGCATTCTCGAAAGCAAGCATGCACAGGTGTGTGTGGTTTCAACCCCAAACTAAGACATTCTGAGTCCCTTGTGTTATAGACACATATTTGGAACAGGTGAACCATATACCTGAGTAGAACACGTGAGCCTTCTAATTTTAGAATGACTTCAGCTCCATGTGGGAAACTCTAGACAATGGAACGGGGAAGCAGTTTGCAGTTCTGAAAAGCTTTTGTTAGGCGAGACAAGCAAGCATCAGATCCCGTGCTTGCTGGCTGACCAATGTTCTATCTATTTTCCAAACAAGTCAAGCCTTTTCCCTGTAATCTCATCTGCTTCCTTCTGTGCACCTCCAACCCAAACCGGCCATCTCAACAGATGTAAGCCCAGGGTCCCCCCAAGATCTGACCAACACCTCCCCAAGCCAGCTGCCAATGGTGACATTCCCTATGAATAACCCCACTGTGAATGTTCCATGTTCTTTCATCATCACCTCTGAAAAGGTCTCTCAGACACTAAATGAAGCCAGCCTTCCAACACGCCCCAATTCCAGGTGGGTGTCATTAGACACAGCCAAGAGGAAGGAGCTGAAGTTCAGAGGTTTAAAGAGCTGCCCTGAGTGCCCAGACCATGCAAGGCAGAGGGAAGCTTGGAGCCTGGTTCCCAGGCACCTGAGCAGGGCCCTTGCCACACCTCCTTGGTCATTAGCGTGAATCTCATGAAAATATGAGAACCAGATGGGCAGCCTGGAATGGTGCAACATTTTTGAGGGTTAAGCAAGCAGCCACCCAACAACTTCTTAACCAGGGTGCATTCTGTCCCTTTTAAGGAGCATGAAGACATGCCTTTTGAAGATAGGTCATAACTCCTTCCTTGGGAGGGTGTGGCAGGTGTTCTAAGCTGTAAGTACTGCCACCTCAGCCTGCCTCCAGCTGGTCTTTCTCTACATGCTTTTACAAATGGACAACCAACCAGATAAAAGTGTTCTGTCCCAAGCCAGACTATTGATTTCACTCCCATCGCAATTATTTTCTAGCTCATGCACTAAGCAGTCAGTGTCATCATGTTGCTCTTGTGATAGGACCCCATGCTGTCTTTTCACACCTGCACGGTGGGCTTCTTGAGGGAAAGACAGAGAAGGTTGCTTCTTTGTAAACTTCCAGTAACCAGACTATTCAAGCCAGAATGTAAAATAGCCTCTAGTTCCAAGAGAATTAAATATGTGGCAGTCCTACTACCATCTCCCTACTCTGGACCCAGGGCAGGCATCACCAATTGATCACTGCAGTACTTCCTAGAAACCTGAAGGCAGCCTTATAATCCTTCCCAACACAGCTCTCCAAGTCATCTCTATAAATCCACTGGACTGGCTATGTGAAAAATTTTACAAGCCATTTCTGATCAAGTTCAACAGATGAGGAAACGAATCCACACAAGAACCACACAGATAACTTGCCCAGGAACTTGACCAAACCGAGACCAAATGGGCCCAACATCCAGGGTGGGTTCCTGGTCTCCAGTCTAAGGCACCATATACCCCCACTGCCCCACCCAAATTATCTGAGAAGCATTTACTAATGACAATGCCAGTTTCCTATGACTCTGGCAGCATCCACCCTCCACATCTGGGAATCTAAGAGAAAGAAGAAAAGGAAGAAATCAATGAAACCTCAATAAGAAAGGCCAAAGGCAGGCTGGGCACAGTGGCTCATCATGCTTGTAATCCTAGCACTTTGGGCGGCCGAGGTGAGAGAATTGCCTGAGCCCAGAGGATCAAGACCAGTCTGGGAAACTTGACGAGACCTCATCTCTATGATAAATAAAAAAATTAGCCAGGCGTGGTGGTAAATGCCTATGGTTCCAGTTACTTAGAAGGCTGAGACAGAAGGATTGCCTGAACTCAGGAAGTCGAGGGTGCAGTAGCTGTGAGTGTGCCACTGCCCTCTAATCTGAGTGACAGAGACTCCAACTCAAAAAACAAAACAAGAAAACAACAAAGGCCAAGGCAATTGTCAAGTAACAAGAACATGGAACTTTTTTTCCCCCCAAAATGCACAAGAAAGCCACATGGAATCAACCCTATGTTCTTTCAGCCCACACATGTAGCTTGCAGTTTTCTCTGCACGATGCTTTGTTTAAACGTTGGTGCTTCCCAGAGTGTTTCAGTAGCCACCTGCTCTAGTGCTGTCACTCAGGAACATATCAAAACCTATCCTCTACCCTTGATTAGTTCTCATTCCTGTCAACCCTTAGTGTCAAAGGCCTGAATATTTATGTCATGGGCAAAGCCTTTATTGCTTTTGCCCTAAAATTATCCATTTTCACACCTAAATGGTGTGGATGGTTTCACACTATTGACATGTTTCTGGTTGGTTTGGTTCTGGGATTGTGTAAATGAGCCCCTGACATCTAGAGCAGGAGGAGTCACCCAGCAGGCAGATGAATACATTTTATGAAAACAGTGCTCCTCTGATAAGAAATATAAGTAGATAGCAAGGTATGAAAACATTAGTCACTGCAAATTAAAGTGACAAACCAGAGTTAAACACAGCATCCTTCCATATGTGAGGATCTAACAAAAAGGAATTATGATGACTATTCCTGCCATGCCTTTGCTGATGTGGTAATGAAATTGCAGTTGTGTTTTTAAAAGCCTTTAACTGTTAGATACACATATTAAAGTGTGACAAGTGAAATGGGCTCTGCTGCAAAATACCCCAGCAAAGGGAAAAATAAAAAAGGTAGAGGACTCGATGAAATAAAAACGACAGAGTAACGCAAATGTCCAAGCTGGGTGATGGGTCTACAGGAATTGATTTCACTTACTTCCCTTCTATGGATGGAGATCTCTCTAACACTAAGTTAACAGACAGCTTTTCTTATTCAGTTAGCCTTGAGTTTCTCTCTCTCTCTTCTCTCTCTCTCTCTCACATACACACACACACACACACACACACACTCACTCACATGCCAGGATAGTGAGAGTGGCCAGTGGGGGTTGGTCCCTAGTTTGAGCTGTGCCCACCACAGAAGTTCAGTTCCGTCTGGTGAGGACAGAGAGGTGGGGGTGGTAAGGCCTACCAGGGCCTGGGCAGTCTTCAAGGAGATGGAGAGTTCACCCGAAAAGAAAGAAAGTTAAGCAAACAAGCCTGATTCAGTCGCTAAGCCCTACCCATTGGAGGAGTGACTATAATGTGGTCACCACCATTTGAACTTGTCTCCTTGGACTTGTCTCAGGATTCATGTCTGGGTCTCATGGAGCAGGGCAGAGAGTTAAGTAAAAATGGAAAGAATTGCTTCATTAATCTCTTAAGACCCTGGGGTGCAAGTTCCTTAGCTAAGTAAACCCATTGGAGAGTGAGAGTGTCAGATGGGCAGCCTACCTCCCTTCTCCAGACTGCGAGCCTGGACATCGAGGCTCCATGGGCATTATAGTTGTGGCACTGCCTCTGCTCTCATGTACCACCTTGGGCCACAGAGTGGTACTCAGACAGTTACAGGGTAATGTGCAACACAGCAGGAGCTCATTGCTATTTTCTGATCATAAGTCACAATGAGGGAAAGTAAACCTCAGATCCTTGTCAGTGTCAGAGACATTCTCATAGATGGAAGTACAGAAAGGAAGGATGGAACAGAGCTTGGTCACCACAGCAGCAAGGACAGTCCTCTTCTGGACAAGTGTATCAGGTCTGCCCATGTGGTCCTAGAATACCCTAAGGGGCACAGGTGGGAGCCATGTCAGGCCCCTGAGGGAACAGGCTCAGGCACAGCTTTTCCTTAGGCTTTTCTTGTCTGCAGGAATGCTTAGAGACTCAGGGGAGAGGGTAAAATAATCAGGCGCACCCTTTCTCTGAGAATGGTAGCATCAGCATTTGCCATCATTGCAACCTGTCCCCTGAAGATGTCTAAGCAGAGAATGTGGCTCTTGGTCTACCATGTCCTGGGGTGAGGACCAGGAGGAGTGGGAGGGAGGGTTCCACCAGAGAGCAGGGGACTAGGGATAGAGGCCCAGGCCCAGGCCTCCATCTCACCCATCTGGCCTCACTTCAAGGTTTTTATGCTTTAGCCACCCAGTTTGGCCTAGAAGGGTGCAGGAAGGGCAAGGAAAGTACAGGGAACATCTCAACCGACTGGCTTCTCAGAGATAATAGGGACACATATCAGGACATGTGGTAACCCCTTAATTGCCCAGTGTCCAGGTTCTCTCAGATGATATCCAGTGTGTAAGTGTTGCTGGAATATCCGTCCTTTTTAGTGTTTGGGAAGGTTACCAGAGGTCTATCTGCAGGAGGGGCTGGAGATGCCCCTTGGAGGCAAGTGTAACCTAGGAAGGGGGTTGGGGCAACTCTGAAAGCAGCATGATGGCTATCCTCCCCTTCTCCACATGCTCATATCTGAGCTCTTTGTGGTGTGGGAGGTAATTCAAAAGGGGAAGAACTACTTCACAGAAACCCTGGTAGACTCCGGACTCCAGAAGTACTGCTTTGGGGTGGACACACTCAAACCCTTCTGCCTGCAGCTCCAGCAAAGCATGACATAGAGAAGAGGCCATTTTCTTCATGGACCATCAAGGGGCTTGAGCACCCTAAGGGTCAAGTGCATCGAGGATAACCATACCAAAGGGGGACCACGGAACTGCAGAAGCAGTGATACCTAGTGGAATGACAGCCTTGCCGCCAGTGGTCTTGGAGGGAAAGGTCTGGAAGAGGAGAAGGGTAAAGTACAAGGACATTGTGTGGGTGATTGGCTAAAGAAGTTATAAATGTGTAAGAAGTCTGCCCTTCCCACTGGAAGCTCCCCGAAACAAGCAGGGAGGCACGGCAGGGGCTAGTGCAGAAGAAGATGGGAGTGGAAGTCAGTGGCACACACTCCGCACCGACAAGAGAATCGTGAAACTGGCACACTCATGCGTTGTTGGCAAATCAGCACGATTCACCTGGAAAGCTATTTAACTGTTTGTACCAAGGGTCATAGATGTATTTATTTTCCTGCTCCTGGAGACATAGCCCAAGGAAATAATCCAAAAGAAGGAAAAACCTTCTAGGCACAGAGATGTAGCATCTGACTGAAGAAACCAGAAGCACCATGAATACTCAACAGGGAATGTTTTGTTAAATGACACACGTCCATTTTAACAGGACATTGTGACATTTCAAAAGGATAGATTCCAAGACTTTCCAGCAGCATGGAAAAATGCACAACTTTGATGCCTGAGTTTAAAAAGAAGGAATCAAAATAGTCCCCCCCCCAGGACTAATTGTATAAAAATATTAACACACAGGACAAGGGCTAACAGCAACGTGCCAATGTGACAGCGGCTGCTTCCCGGCAGTGTGATAATCGTGGGTGGTTTGGGTGGTTTGCCTCCTACGCTTTCCAAGCTCTTCAATATGTGATCTAGTAGCTTTTTTTTTTTTTTAGAAAGTAGGATTTATTGAGAAGACAGAAAAACTCCCATAGCAGGAGGGGACCTGAGGGGGCTGCCCATCTAGTACCTTAAAATAAAATAAAAAAAAGAAAGGAACTAGTATTACGAGTATCAACACAGAAGTCAGAAAGTAGCTCAACAAAAATCACTAGACAGAAACAGACAAGGGCATTCAGGAATCTGGGTTCTTCTTTAGAGGGACTATTACGAGAGCTGGAAGGATATGGCTGGTTCTGAGTGCTCGGGTCCTGCAGGCCCTGTTTTCCAGCACATGTGTTTGCCCACATGAATATCTGAACAATTGGAGAGAGATGGGAAAGGGTGGCTCCTGAGGGAGCCAGGAAAACAGCCCCCCTCAGGCCTACAGTTAAGACCTTCCAACGAGTGCCACCTTAGCCCGTGAGGAGGGTGCAGAGAGGGCTCGGGGCACAGGCGTGTGCTCTGCGGGCAGGTGGCCAAGGAGGGAGCTCTCGGGCTCCACACAGCAGCAGGCCTGTTCCCTTCCCACACACCACCCACGCCACACACCCAGGGTAGCCGCACTCACCACTCAGGGGGGACGTGCTGTTCTCTAGGGCTTGGCACGCGGCCAACACGATACCTGTAAGGGGGAGAAGACAGAAAAGGTGAGTCTGCGCAGCAAGCCACATCCACAGAGGCTTCAAGGGCAGGCCCTTGATAGGCAAAGATGGTAGTTTACACAGTGACCAACAGATAGGCCTGGGTCCATCATTTGTGAGGGTCAGTGCAAATAACACAGGACCCCTTGTTCAAAAAGCAGGAAGAAGGTATCCACCAAAATATAAAGCTTTTCCCTTTCTTCCATACTCTCTCTCTCCATCTGTCATGGTATTTTTTTGCTTTTGTTTTTTTACACACCTTATATTTTCAGAGTGGGGAAATACATATAACATAAAATTATCATCTTAACCGTTTTTAAGTGTATGTTTCAGTGATATAAAGTACATCACATTGCTGGGAATGTCATCACGTTTTTTATTTGTTGTTTATGTCATTGCTCTCCTTTGGGCATGAGAATTCTTATAGGGTAAGTGCAGCCCGTCATAGGTACATGGGGACCCCAGTGACAAAGTGTGCAAGTGAACAAGGGACTGACTAACTCTGGGTTTTTCCCTCCAGCCCAGCAGCTGGACCAATGTGCTGTGACTCAGCTGGGGGCAGGAAAGTCTATTCAGGTATCTCTTCTTCCCAGGGACTGGCTGCCTCAATCCAAGGTGGATGGATGACCCTCAAGGTATTGTGTCCTTCATGCTAGGATATGATACTAGGTACCTGGATCAGGAGAGGTGACACGGCTCACCCCTCTCTAGTTGCCCACTAAACATGTCTTGAGGCTGCCAGTTCAAGATGGGGACAGCTGCCCACCATACCCCGCCCTGAGATGCCACGGGGCACATGCACCTAATGCCAACCTATTGTGTGTTCAGACCTCACCTGGGGCAGAACATGGCAGCAGCAACAACCCACCTAGGGGAGCCAGAGAGGTGGGGGTGGGTAGAACCACGGGAATTAAGGCTCCAAGCCCCCAGTGGGACACTCGATTGTCCCACTGGACTTCACTTGCAAGATACACATTCAAAAGTGAAACTGTAAGAATTTCGAGACTGCAACTACAGAGCATTAAACCTTGAGCTCAGGGCCCTTGAGAGCATGGGGCTCTGTGACTGCACAGGTTGTATGCCCATGAAACCAGCCCAGCCAACAGATGACCTTCTGTGCCCTCACGTTACAGCACTGGAGGTTTCTGAAACAGAGCAGCAAACTTCCAGTGAAGAAGGAACCTCTCATGAGTTATGCAATCTACATGAAGTAAACTAGAATTACTTCCCAAAACTGAAATGCAAAAAGATGTCACAGCGGCCATGCAGAGGGGCTGGGCCTCAACCAGGTTAGCCCAGAGGGCAGATGAATCAAGTTGGTACAAGAAACAAGCAACATTCTACCTGTTACGGGACGGATGCAAGCCCCCACTCTGCAGGCTGTGAGAGCTCCCGGCCCCCTCTCACTTGGGGTATAGACACAGACGTCCTACTCTCTAAGGAAAAACACCCTTGGAACAGATAAAGCAATCATGTCTACAACTTTGCTTTCGACTTTTGAAATGAGAAACACTTTAAGAACTTCAGACTGCTGTTACTGGAGGCCTGGCATGGACTTTCCAAAGACTGACACAGAATCTTGAACCAGACATAATGGGGGCAGGGTGGGGGAGTGGGGAGAGGAAATTAGTAAAATCATACACTTCTTCCCTGTGCAATTCTTTCTGCACAATAGGTGCTAGTTTTGGAAGCAAGGCTCCTAGGGTTCCTCTGGACACGGTGAGTACCTGCAATCCACCCATCAAGGGGTAAAGTGAGGCATTCCCGCACAAGCCAGGAAGAGTCTCAGTGGTTGCACATTCAAAGCTGGGGAACAGTCATGTTCCATCTGCGCTGGCACTACCAGAAAACACTCTGGGCTAAAGTCAGCAAACGACCTGTAATAACACCAAATGATGACACTCAGGGATGTTTTGCATACCTTTCGAGGGGAAGCATGACAGGCCTGTCATAAACTGTCCCTGAACAAATGAATTATCTTGATGCCTCACTCCCTGCCCCATACCCTGTCAGTCAGGGCCAACATGGCCAGCTCAGTTCCTGGACTCCATGTTGGCCTCTGCTTAAGTAAAGCCAAGCCAAGAAAGCAAATACATCCAGGACAGAGCACAGACACCTCTCTGGGAAGATGGAGGCGTGTGTGGGGGCTTGCTCCCCCAGCCTCGGGGCAAGTTAGGTCCCTCCATGCCTCACCTGTGAGCTAGCAATTGTCAAAATCATGAAGGTGTTCTGGGAATGAATTAAAGTTTGCAAAACCACCATGTTCCACAGATGAAAGACATAGGGTTTTAAATTCATCATTTGAGCAAAAAGAGAAGAATAGTCCCTTTCTGTGCCCTCACATTCTCATGGAAAACAACTTCTTGATGCCTGGGGCTTCACTCTGATCTCGATTCATGTGCAATTTCAGTGGCAGCCCTGTGACAGAGAGGAGGCCTCTGCTCTCTCTTCACTGCATGGTGAGTTTCCTACGAGGACCCTGAGCCAAGAAGGCAGGGGTCAGGCCTCGCACTGCTCAGGTAGGCATTCGCCACTTACCGGGCATGTGCTAGTTCCAAGCTGGGCACTGAGGTTTTGCATGTGTTCTCAACTCAGTCCTTGTGATAACCCATGACACAGGCACCGCCCAGTCTCCCTACCTTCTGGTCCAGCTTTAGAGATACCCAATTGTGCAGGTGAAGAAGCTGAGGCTTAGAGAGGTTAGAAAACTTGCCTAAGTTCCTGAGGCCAAATTCAAACTTGAGGCCGTCCAACTCCCAGGCTCAACAGTGTTTAATTACCACACAAAATGGGCTTCCGACACAGCCCATCATGAAACACTAGGAGGCGTGAGTTCATCAGCTGCAATCGCCAAAAAGAGTCCAAATAATAGACCCAGTATGTGCAGTGGTTGAAGCACGATCTGTCTCTTCTGGAAGTCACATCCTTTGCTTCTTGGACTTCCCCACGGCCTCCACTCTGTCTCCCATGGGCAAGGTCTGCTGGGGGACAAAGGTGTGAGTGTCCAAGCTCGCTAGCTGCCCAACCCGCTTAAAGCCCAGGTGCCCAGACCTCTGGCCACACGACTGTGCTTGGAAGTCGGGCTGTGGGAAGGCCCTCCAGGAACATGTGGCTTTGGTAGGCACTGAGGCTTGTCAGGAACAGAGGAAAGATGAGGAAAGTACAGTCAAAGGGATGCAGTGGCTCAAGGTGACACACAGGCACAGGCTTGGTGGCCCATAGACACAGGATCTTCCCACCTGAGCTGCAAAGCTAGCCCTTGCCTGCCACAGGCCTTTGGGATGGGAAGGCAGATCACTCTCAGCCACTCTTTCCAGAATTCCAGTTCTGTTTAAATCGCTCCCAAGAGGGGAATCCCAAGGCTGTGGACTTCAAAAAGAAAAAAAAGAAGAGAAGGGGGTGGTGTTGAGGGGAAAACCCATGCAACGGAAGAAAAACCTTATGAAAGGCTGATCCCCCACCGCTCAAAATAGAGTGGGAACCCAGGCCTACCCTCCAGGAAGGACAGGAATTGCCCTGCTTATAATTTAGGTGTTTGGGACTCAGATAAAAGTTTTCAATGGAAACAACGTATAAAGAGAGGCTAGCCTAATTATTGGGTGAGTTCCTAAAACCCAACCACCGATGTGCCCACGGAAAATGCTGTTAAGAAAGCTGGCACCCCTCTCCTCTGGGCCTCCTAGCACGGTGCCCACCCCCATTCCAGCCCCTGGGACTGGTAATTCTGGAAGGAGACCCAGGCTGTGCCTTTGGCATGGGACACTCTCTGTCCTCAACCATCCGTCAGCCTGGTGACCATTTCTGTGGACACTTGGCTGCAGTACCGGGACCTGGGAAGAGCATCCTCGGGCCTCCGGCCATCCCAGCAGAGTAGGCTACGTCCTGCTCCGGCCTATGCTGTGGTTAGTATTTGCTTCCAGCTTCCCACCTGCTCCCCTGTGTGCATCCGTTGCTCCCTCTAGAATACCAAGAGCTCTACCTCTCATTCATTCCAGGATCCCCCAAGCCAAGCTTCCTGAGTGAAGGGGGAGGCTTTATTGTCAGGGAGAAGTGGGGAGGACGGAGAGAGGTGGCAGCAGGCCTTTTGGATGAAGGGTGCTCTGGACTCAGAGGAGGTGGTGAGGAAAGGCCTTCGGATGAAGAAAACATTCAAGGCGGGAGAGACAGGAGGCATGCTGCAGAGTAGGGCAGGAGGGAGTGTGGATATTCGGGGGGCAGCCAGGTTTCCCCCTTCCCCTCCTACCATGCTTAGAGCTGAGGAACAGGGCCAAGAGCTCAGGAAGCAGTGAGTAGAAGTCCTGCAGTTCAGCGAGGGGTCTGCAGGGTACCCCAGCAGACACAAGCATTAATAAGTAATTGTGTCACATAGAATCCAGGGTCGTTTGGTACAGTCTCATGGCATCTTCCCTTATGAATTATATCCCAACATTTGACTTTTGTCTGCAAATATGGCAGGACTTTAACTGCATAGCAAACATTGCTAAATTGTATGACTTTCATCAGTGCTTTTAAATCCAAGAAGTTGATAGCCGGGTGAAGATACTGGCTGCAGGGTAAGAAGGAAAAAGAGAAGGCATTGAGGAGAAGGAACATGAGGGAGCTGGTAAGACCAGCCTTTGCCTTCGAGAAGCTGATTAGGATATGAAGGCCAAAAGCGGCCCTGTGGCATTCCCACTGGAGGACAGACCTCAGAGAGGTCCCGTTGTCTCTCCTGGGAAGAGGTGACAGTTCTCATTTGCCCCTGCTCACAGCGATGCCAGCACACTGGCTACAGAGGACGTCAGGCAAAGCTTCAGAGGAATTTGTGGAGGAACTGGATGGACGGGATCAGAAAAACCCTGGGAATGGCAAGGAGCAGAGTGTAGAAACATGTTACATGGAAGAAATCACTCTGGGCAGATGGGCCCATGGGACAGAGGGTCCTTTTTGTCACCACTCCAGCCTCGGGAATGCTGATTTCAAAACACAAGTTGGACCCTGCTACCCCAGGACAGTCTTATGGAGAAACAGCTTGAAAAGGTTAGTGTTGGGTTTCAGGTGGTCAGTCCTGACACTCAGGGAGGGGGCAGCTTTTAGTTACAAATACAGCGAGGGCCTCATCCTCACTCCCAAACACAGCCACGACATTGCACAAGCAAACTAGGAAAAAGTGTCTGTGCTGGGGAAGGAGCCTGACGGGTCTCGAGCTTCCCCTTTGCACCGTTCAGTCATGGGCTTACTATTGTGGCCAATACCATGATTAATCCATACCATGATTAGCCATGGGAGCAGCAACATTGTTTGGGCACTTGCCCAGTGCCCTGCATCAGCTCATTCGATACTCAAAGTACAAATTGCTGCTATCATGCTCCCATTTTAGAGGTTAGAAAGTAGAGGTACAGGAGCTAAGCAACCTGCCCAGGGTCACCCAGTTTATCAGTAACGATATGGCGAGCTCACATTACAAGGTCCAACTGGCCCCACTTTGCTTCAGTTTACACAGGCATGTTAAAAAAGATCTCCTCCTCCTTTCTCTCCTGGTTATAAGCTAGATATACATAGTAATATAGGAACGCAGGCTAACAGGGGAGCCAAGGGACTAAGGTCGTCTAAGAATGGTATTACTGTTAGCAAGCCATTTCACCTCTTTCAATCTTAGGCTCTTTAGCTAAATGGCAAATTTGGCCAGAAGATCTGCTAAATCCTTAAAGTTCAGGCACCTGTGAAGACACAGAGTTGTTCACGTTCTTCAACCATCTAGCCATGGGCATACTGGCCTGTTCCGACCCCTTGGAGGTGGGCTGAACAGGATCAGGCAATTGAAGGCTGCGTGTCATTGTCTCAATGAGAGTAGACTTGGTATATTACAATTTTATCTTTCAGTTTAAAAGGGCATTGTTATCAAGTATCAGAAGATGAACCAGGGCACTTTCCAGTTCTACATTTTCAATGCAGTCTTAACGTTGGCTTGCTAATACATTCCAAGGGCACAAGGGAATGCATTTAGGCCTGTGAGCTTGGGACCCTCAGCTACCCTCTTAACGATCCCCCAGATGGCCACAAGCAGCAAATTCCAACTTGATGAGTCTCAAGCAATACCTCATGATGATGATATCATAGGAAATAAGCCAGCATTACCTGAAAGCTCATGGGAATTTTCCATATCCATCTAAACATATCTGAAAATGGGAAAAAAAGTTCAGAATGAACCTTCAGGACCAGGGAGGCAGGAAAGACGGGCAGATGGGCACCTGCCTCACAACCCTCTACCACTGTCTACTCTGTCACAGCAGAGCAGAAAGCAACTTTGTTATCAAAGGCTGGGTTCCATCTTGCTCTGTTGCTCCTCAACTGTGAGATCCTGGCTCCATTAGTTAACCTCGTTGAGCCTGACTGCTCTCATCCATAAAATAAGAATAGCATCTCTTCGCAGGACCATTAAAAGGATGACATGAAACCACTGTGAGCACCCTAAGCATGGAACTGATGGTGCTTCTCTCTCGTTTCCCTCCTTGTCTTGTTTCATCATAACTTCCAGGAAGTTCAGGATGAGAAGGAGATGGGCATGATTCCCCTTCCCCAACTTTTCTCTGGAACTCACCCAGAAGACTTGAACAAAGGGGGTTCCCTTGAGGCCCCAAGGTTGCTCAGCTGCAGGCCACTGATGTTCCATGGACCAACCTTAAATGATTATGCCTTTTGAGCATTTAAAAAAGTTGCTATTTACTTATGTTAATCAATCCAATGTTTATTGAGCACTTACCTACTGTGAGCCAATTTAAAAGAAAAAAAGAAATCTGAGACCTGTGACTTGTTCTTGAAATGTCCAAGCCATGTGGGACAGCGACAATATCCACGCTAACAGAGGAAGATGGAATCTTCCAGACTACAGCAAAGGCCGAAACATGTGGGCTGCTGAAGTCGCCGTTATAGCCCACCAAAGGAACTGGGCGGGTCCTACGTCCCTGTAGATGCTTCCCCTGCTTCCATGTCGCAAACACCATCCCCAGATCTCCAGTCTGACCACTCTCCTGAGGCCTGCATCCTGAGTCATGTGCTCAAAAACCACCTCCTCCTTGGTTCTGGGCAGGGCTGAAGACCCAACACCCATTGTCAGCTCCTCCTGTTCCTTTACCTCATGCCCAAGCCAAGCCCTCCCACATACTCAGCCTCCACAAAGTCCATCTTATCCATGCCCCTGCATCCCTGCTGCCATTACCCCAATTCAGGCCTCATCATCTCTTGCTGGGCTATCCCAATAGTTGCTGGACTGGTTTTCTTGCCAACAGTTTTTTTTTTTTTAAATAACCTTTGCTCCTGCTGCTGGAGTGAGTTTGCTAGACCAAATCACCCCTTTCCTCTAAACCCTCCAGGGGTTCCACATCACTTACAGAATCCAGTGCAGGCACAGCACCCAGTCCAAAGACCTGAGCAGAGACTGGAAATGCAAGAACCTTGTCCCAGACCCCTTTTCCACCTAAACTCCTCCTACGCCCTTCTGTCAGGCATGCTGACCCCAGCTGCCTGGCACTGCTCCTTTCCCTGCACACAAACAGTGCACCCCTCCCTCAGCTCAGTGCCTTGGGCTCATGCCACTCAGATCCTGACCCAAGTCCTTGTAGCTCGTTGATCTGTGTTGAGCTGTCTGCGCTTCTGTATCCTTTGCTATAAAAGGAGATAAAGATATCCATCTGCCACACAGGGCTGTTCCAACAATTAAATGAGGGGACACATTAGAAACGTGTGGTGTATTGAGTGGCATACCATAAACATGCAACAAACGGTAGCTGTTAATACCGATAGCTTTCATTCACATGATGCTGATCTTTCAAACTGGCAAGCTCTGTTCTCTATCCATGGGAATCAAGTTTACCTCTCAAGCCCTGCTCACATGGCAGAAATAATCATTTCTTCCTCAGAGCAGTCCTTACCTTATTCTACCTTGTAATTCGGAAGTTTCCATGTCTCCGCCCTCTGGTGTGGTCAGGAACCGTGGCATAGTCATCTCTAGCCTCACACCTGGCATAATGCTATGGCACCCACTTAATACGTGTACATTGAGCTGAATTTCTCTAAGAGGTCACCAACTTGAGAATGGAGCTGGGGGAGTATTGAGCGTTTACAGATGGGGAGTGGGCAAACCAGCTGATCCTCAGGAATTCCTTTCTCACCACTATTCTAGATTTCTGGCGTGACAGTTCTAGATCTTGGTTCCCATACCAGTTTCAGTGGAGATGGAGAATGCTTGAATCTTGACATTCATTCATTCAACAAGTGCTTACTGAGCACCTGCTGTGCCATAAGGCAGACATTGTTCTAGTGCTGGAGAGAGAGTGATGGCTCCCTATGAGAAGTAATCCTTCCAACTCTTAAAAACCATTACGCTGAACTTCATTATAAATATCACCCACCATTCAGTTGAGTGATAAGTTAAAAGTGTGACAAGTATTTAAATAAGGATATTAAATAGTCCTATTAGAACACAGAAAAATTCACGAGGAGTGAAGAAAATGTCATCCTTATCTGAAGCTTAGAGCTGAGTCTGCTGAATTGCCAACTTGATCTTGAGTTGCTCGATCATCTGATGCAATGACCCCTGAAATGTTCTTGTTTCCTCACCTTTAATTTATTCTGTTCACTTTTCCTAAAATTTGTATGAGAAAACAAAGACCTGTACCCAGTGATCCCAAAGAGGCCTGACCATATCTCAAGGAGGATAGGATAGAGGGAGAGAAAAGGGGCCCAGAGCTCACTAGATGACTTTGCAGCAGGAGGTTACCCAGCGCAAAGTGTATCCTGAGTACTATGTGTCTGAGGGCTCTTCAAGCAAAGGCAGGACTCGCCACAAGGAGCTTACAGCCTAGATGAGGAGACAAAATGAGGCAAACACACTCAGTGGGGTTCCTGTCAGCATCGCTGATAGTTCTCATTCAAGCACTTTCTTCTACTCAGATGGATTCATCTGGTCCAGTTCTTCTAAATACACAAACGCCTGCTTTCCTGTGTAGAAAATCCTCCTCACTGTCCAAACTCATTTCTACCCAATCTCCCAGGTCCAGGTCAATCCCCAAGTCCTCTACGACACGCCCTGACCATATTGGTGGGCAGAGCTCTCTCCTTGCAGCTCCTGATACCCATCAGCCTCAGGCTGGGTGCAGCTCTTACTCCGGTCACCCATATGGACCAATATCCCCTGTCACTCCCTCTCTCAGCCCAGACATCATTTCCCACCATCTCTGATTCAGGAGAACTGAGGACTGTCTTTCTTTTCCTACTTCAAGAGACAAATGAGAATATTTGCAAAGTGCTTTGAGCTCTTTAAATGTGAGGCCCTACTAAGTGACCAGGATTGACACCATATGCACAGAATCATCAGGAGATGTGACACACCTGCAAAAGGAGATGACGTGTTCTTCATGACATCTGGAAAAGCATGCAAAAGACAAACACCTAAATAAAAAAGCCACAGAGACCCTTGCAGGAGGAACTAGGTGCTGCCTGTTGAGACATTTTTGTTTCTAAGGCCTGGCAGGTGTGATGCAACGCCTTCCACTGCAACACAGACATCTTCCTCTACCCTCCCCAACACGTTACCCACTACAAAGCCTTAGAGAATAAGGCTGCCTACTGATATAGTAGTCTGAGAGGACCTATTCCTATAACATAGAGCAAATAGCGTTCAGGGTAAAACATCTTCAGTCAACAATCAGTAAGTTAACTAGGATGCGTGGAACATCTGTAAGGGGTGAGGACGGCCCTGTGCTGGCTCCCACCTGCACAAATCTCCGCCACGCCCTTTTTTTTGCTAAGAGGAAGCCGTTGTCTCTTCTGCAAAGTTAAAGCCTTATCCAAAACCTGGACCAGGGGCTGGGTACTGACTCAGACTTCCTCTTCCCCCAGGCCTGCTTCTGGTTGGCTGGCTGAAGGCCCCCATCCAAGTTCCTGGAATTACAAGGCAACAAGGTGAGTATCGCCAAGTCCTCTCAGGCTGGCTGGAGTTCCCCAGCTGCTGAATCACCAACAGGCTCTACCGGGGTCAACTCTGAGGCTGCAGAGACGCCATGTCAAACTGAGGTGTTCCAAAAACCTGTTTCAGCTGACACTGTGATTCGAGCCCCGAGGTGTCTCTGGAAAGGGCTACACTTGATCTTTCCAGCGTCCCAGAGGAAGGAAGAAGGATGAAGGGGAGGGCTCGAGACAGGGCTGGGGATAGAGCAGCAGCTCTATCCACAGGGTTCCAGCACCCTCAGCACTGTGAACCTGCTGAGCAGACAGTGTCTGGCTGCCAGGTGGTACAGGAACCAAATGCCAGCTCTGGAAGAGTCCACAGGGATGTGACAAGCCCCTTCCCATCTGTGAAGAAGGTCCACTCACCCCACCTCAGCTTCCCTGGCCGTGGTGGCCCCAGAACTGCCACACTCTGGGCCCAGCTTAGCAGTGGTTTTGCTGGTGTGGACAGCAGAGTCAGCCTCTCAGTAGCCCCAATCAAGTCAAGCCCATCCCCTCAGGTCAGTCAAGGTCATATGTAGACATCACTCACAGGCTTGGAAGTAGAGTGTGAGCGGGGAGGAGATAAAAATAAGCAGTCCTTGAACTCTGCCCCACTTCCTCCATGTCAGTAGCTTGGGGATGACAAACTCATCCCTTCCCCCTGCTCAGGACACCCCGAAGCACCCTGCAGAAGGCATTGTGAGGCTTCGGGTTTGGGCCAACATAAATACCAGTGTGACTTGGCAGAATCTCAGATCAAGGCAGCATCAGACTGGGGACGAGGACGGGGGAGGGGACAGGCTGCACCAATGCTAATCACTACCATCCACCAGGGGGGCTACACTCCCTCTAGGAGCTCTCATTTGACTGGCTGATTAAGAAGCAAGGTCAGAGGGGGAAGCAGATCACCAGAACTCCAGGTTTTCAAGTTAAGGGGAAAACACCCTTCAGTTCTTATGGCCCCACATCTCTCAACCCACATCACACTGCAGGCTGACACCATCTCTAAGTTCTCTTCTGTGGGTCCCAGAAGCAAGGGGCAGGAGGAAGGAGAAAAGGAGAGTAGGTGAGAAAGGCCTCGGTGCCAAGTGCAGGCTTCAGGAGGAGTGGGCAGGAGGGGGGCATTCAGATTCACTCTCTCTCACTGGGACACCCAGACCAGACCACCCCCAGCCTAGGGGGTTCTCACCACTGGTAGCGCCCCCTAGGGGCATCTGAGAACCCGCGGGGATAGTTTTTTGATGGTCACAGGACTAGGGGGGCACTCCTGGTATTTTATGGGTGGGGCCAGGGATGCTAAATTTTGGTAGTGCACAGGACTTTGCCCTACTTAAGCCAGCAGTCGTACATCCTGTTGAGAAATTCTGGACCCCAACAAGGAAAGTCCCTCCAACCGCAGGTCACTCCATTTCCAACTGCATATGGGCAGATGTACTCAAAACTCAGGGGAAATGGAACAAGCTGGTCATCACATGAGCTGGCAGGGCCGCCCGTTAGAGTCTCGCACATGGTTGCAGTGGGACTGCGGTGATCTGACCTACCCTTGCTTACCTGGGATGCTTCCCTGTCAGCTCTTCCCCTCTGTTCTTCTGTTCATCTGTCCATGCCTGTCTGTCTCTTTATATTAACCAAAGCACTCAGGTTGCACAACATGAAGCCTATTTATAAAGGAACAAGACTGACACGTCACAAACAAACCCACTCCTGGTGGTTTATAGTCATGGGGCTCCAGTGAAACTCAGGAGCCCCAAGAGGGAGGGAACACACAGAGGTCATTTGGTCTTGGTCTGCTACCCGATTTTAGGGTCCCTGATGTGTCTCTCTTGTGGGCCAGTGTGTGTTCTTATGGCCACATGTAGCAATGCTGTTCAGGAGGAGGGAACTCAGATTCACTCCCCTTCACTGGAACACCCAGACCAGACCATTCCCAGATCAGACCATGCCCGTGTGCACTTAGTCAGATGGGCAGAATCTCACTTGCTGACTCTGGAGGCATGCCAGTAAGGAGGGAGGCATATGCTGTCCCAGGGTCTCAAGGCAGAGAGCTCATGTACCTTTCAGTGGTGTCAATTTAAAGCCTTTTTCTCCTTTTCTTTTTTTTTTTGGAGACAGGGTCTTGCTCTGTCACCCAGGCTGGAGTGCAATGACATGATCATGGCTCACCGAAGCCTCAGCCTCCTGGGCTTACGTGAACCTCCCATCTCAATCACCCGAGTAGCTGGGACTACAGGCACATGCCACAATATCTAGCTAATTTTTAAATTTTTTTTGTAGAGACAAGATCTCACTATGTTGCCCAAGTGCTGGTTTTGAACTCCTGGGCCCAAGCGATCTTCTTACCTTGGCTTTCCAAAGTGCCAGGATTACAGGTGTGAGCCACCGCACCTGGCAATTTAAAGCATCTTAAAGGAAAACAAAAACTTTGGGGTAGAAACAATAGCTCTTTTATAGGAAAATGGGAGCAGGATCTCCCTACCAACCCTGCTCTGGCCCATTTCCCTACTTGCCCTTTAGATTTTTGTTGAGAAAAAGGCAGAAATGAGAAGCAAAAAGGAAGAGAGCACATGGGGAGGAGGAAGTATTCTGCTGGGATGTTTTAGCTCTAGCAAGAAGAGGAGGATCGGCAGACAACCCACAGAAAGAAGAATAAAGGTGGCTATGCTTCATGTTTAAGACCCATATGAGAGTGCAGTGAGAAAAGGGTCTCAGATTTTTAATACTCAGTATATTTCTGAAGCATTTCCTAGGAAAATCAGACCCATCCAAATGAAAGTGGTTCAGGAATCAAAATCAGCAGATGAAGTGGCACTGACACCTTGGAAGATACTTTGGCAGTTTCTAACAGAACTAAACACACTCTTATCATCTGATCCAGCAATAGCACTTCTTGGTGTTCACCCAAATTACTTATAAACTTACGCCCATAGAAAATCCTGCATACAGATGTGTATAGCAGCTTTATTCATAACTGCCAAAGCTTGGAGGCAATGAACAAATCCTTCAAGAGGTGAATGAATGAACAAACCGTAGTACATTCATACAATGGGAAATGATAGAGCAAGAAAAAGAAATAAGACATCAAGTCGTGAAAAAGCATGGAGGAATCTTAAATGTGTATTACTACACGAAAAAAGCTAATCCAAAAAGCCTACATCCTGCATGATTCCAATGATATGACATTCTGGGAAAGGGGAAACGTGGAGACAGTAAGAAGATCGGTGGTTGCCAGGGGCTGGGGTCAGGGGAGGGATAAACAGAGCACAGAGGATTTTTAGGGCAGTAAATCTACTGTGTTTGATACTACAATGGTGAATACCTGTCATTAAAAGTCTGTCCAGACCCACAGAAAGTACAGCCCCAAGAGTGAACCCTAATGTAAACCAGGGGCTTTAGTTTATATCTAACTTTAGTTAAATAATATTAACTTTAGTTAATAATGGACCAAGATCAGCTCATCAATTTTAACAAACATACCGCACCCCTGCCAGATGTTAATAACAGCAGAAACTACAGAGTGAGATAAGGGAGTATATGGGAACTTTCTGTGCTTCCTGCTTAATTTTTCTATAAACCTGAAACTACTTTTAAAAAATAGTCTATGTACAGCTGATGACAACTATAGCGTTATGGAGCCAAACTATATTACTCTACACTGAACTGTCCAGTCATACTGTTCAAGTAAAATGTCCTTCTCCTAGGAAGGCCACGGCAGGAGCAGCTTGAGTTGGACATTTCTGGAAATGTAGAGACACTGCTCAGGCATGGACCAAAAGCCTTTTGCGGAGCCCCGTGGCTGTCAGTGTCCTCCATTGCCCAGTTGGCTCAGTCGAATATAAAAACAGACAAAGTGCCTCCCAGGCAGCTTTTGCCATCACCATGAATTCTAACTGGTTGGAAACTCAGTGGACAAGAGCAAAGTCATGTCTCCCCTGTGAAGAAACTTGTTGGAGGGCTCCGTTCAGTAACCATGTATGGACAGCAGCTCCCAGGGAGATTCAACAAAACCACCTTTGGTCAGTGGTTGATCTCACCGGGCTGCGTCACCTTTACGCCGAGCCTCACTCTCAAACTGGGAGCATGTCAGATGAGAGGGAGCCAAGGGACGCAACTATCCCTGTGGAAATAGGCCATAGGAAAGGCAGGGGAGGGAACAGGAGGAGGGCAAAGGACAGAAGGTTGTGTGAGGGGTCTTCCAGAGAACTCTTCCTATAGAGAAGCTGGCAGGCACACAGTGAGGAATCTGGGCAAGGAATCTTAGGAAACAGCCAAGAAAACCCAGTATCCTGGTTTTGGGGCAACCGACCTTACTTGTGTGACTTCCCACATAAAATAGATGATGTATCTTAGGTGTGCCGTCCCTCATCTAGGGACAAGTTATCAATTCAATCTTCTATGTTGTCAGTGAGCTCTGTGATCAAGGGAGCAGAACGCAAGAGTTACTAGAAGGGTGGTTTAATTTAACGTCTCGACCCTCCAGCGACACCAAGAGAGAGCCTGCAAGTGAGTTCACAACTCAGAGGTGTCACGCACATTCTTTATCACAAATGGAAGCTACAGCTACAGAGAACTCTTCCGTTCTCCCTGTCCATCTTAGACCCCAGGCAGGAAAGGAACAAGAGGGTGCTGGGGGCCTTTTAACTGTCCAGCAACATTCTTCTGTGTAAAGGTTGCACAAGGTCATGAGGCAAGTGGTTCACTCCCCACCCTTGACATTTTGTTGTATATTTATTTATTTTCTGTCTCCTTGGGACCAGAAGGGTTGGGTGGGGTGGTGGGGGTGGGGGTGTTTGGTTTCACTGTATTCTCAGTGCCCAGAACAGTGCCTGACACACAGACAGCTCTTCACAAATACTAGATGAGTGAATTGTTCCTTTTTAAGCCAAGCCTGCCAGGCAGCTCCGCAAAGTCATAGAACAAAAGAAGGGAATCCGAATGAAAGAAAACAGTACTTGAACTCCAATTTGAGCAGGAGCACATTATAGGGACCTTGTGGAATCCAGAGAACTTTATTCTGGAGTAAGAAGATACTGTTAGAACTTTTCCGTAATGACAGTTCTCCACAAAATAACACAAACCCTGGAGCACTTTCTTCATTGTGAACAAGTGTAGATAGATAAATAGCATCACCATGAATGCCCTTTCTGAACAGGAGACATCAGACAGAGACCTGAGTAAAATGAGGAAGTCAGTCCTGAAAATATCTGAGGGAAGAGCATCGAAGGCAGAAAGAAAAGCACGTGCATAGGTCCTGAGGTGGGAATGAACTTAGCTAGTCCCAGAAAGAGCAAGCAGCTGGTATGGTTGAGGCAGGGCATGCTGAGAAAAGAGGCTGGAGAGATCAAGGGCAGACACCTTTGGGGGGAAGCACTAGGAGTTGGGACTTCATTCCAAGCTGGGCAGCCACTGGACAGTTTTGAGCAGGGTAGCAATGGCATCTGATCTAAGCGTTAGAAGAGTCACCCAGGGTGCTGAGGACAGAAGAGGCCTTAAGGAGGCACGAACAGAAACTGGAAGAATGGGGTGAGAGCACCTTGGAAGTCCAGTGAAAGACGCGGAGGACATAAGAAGTCGGCAGATGTAGAACAGAAACAGAGGCGCCAGGACTTGTTGATGGACCAAACATAGGGGTGCTGTGGCCTGAATTCACTGATGGACTAAACCTGGGGGTGCACTCTGGTCTCTTGCTTCCCTCTGCTTCTACCTGTATTCCCCCTTCTCTCTCTTCACCCTCCATGTTCAACCTTCAAGGCCAGTTCAGGTATCAGTGTCTTCAAAAACCTTTCCTAACTACCTCAGATGGGGGATCCTGGCTCCCTCAAAACATTGAAAAGCAAGCCCATGAATAAATAAAAATACAGGCACCTATTCACAGGCTCAACTTTCTAAAACTTCTCTGAAGAGCTTTCATCATGGGTACCCTTCCAGGGCTGCCCACTGTCCCTGAGATACTTCAGGAATGATCAAGGGGGAAATGAAGGCTTTGTCCCTGGTCATCCCCAGACAGGCCCTAGGAATCTCAGTGTAAGGTAACCCCTGGCTTGCGGCTTGCTAATGAGACATTATGTTAAGCAACCAGGATAAGTTAGTGTCCAGATGACAATGGCTGTGCCCAAGGTTTTCTGGAAGCTCACGGGGTATCTCATCCTGCTCAGCATGTATCCCGGCACTACCACCTGGGGGCTGGCCTGACATCCCAGGCTCAGAGGTGACGGGCCCACAAGGAGCAAAGCAAACAGGTTCCATGTTGGCCTGTGACCAGAGCACGTACAAGCTGAAAATGCACAAACCCAGAGGCTCTGCTCTGCTCTAGATTTTTATGCCCTAGCCGGGCTCCGTGGCTCAGCCTGTAATCCCGCGCTTTGGGAGGCTGAGGTGAGTGGATTACCTCAGCTCGTGGGTTTGAGACCCGCCCGGGCAACTTGGCAAGACCTCATCTCTACAATAAATGAAAAAATCAGCCGGGCGTGGTAGCACATGCCTGTAATTCTGGCTACTCGGAAGGCTGAGGTGGAAGGATCGCAGGAGCCCAGCAGGTTGACAGAGTAGCTGGGCGACAGAGTAAGACTCCAACTCAAAAAAAAAAAAAGATTTCTATGCCCTAAATATACCACCTCTGTAGCAACCCCCCTGGGCCCCAGGTCTCCTCTTTCCTTCATATCCCACCTCCTGAGTGCCTGTGAGAGAGACTTTAACAGAGATGGTGCCCCCCCCATAATCCTGAGATGGATACTGGGGCAGGAACACTGAGACATGCCATATATCCTCTGGAGAAAGAAGTCCTTTCCTCTAAAAAATAGTAGAAGGCAGTGTTCTTTCTTACTGGAAGCCAGAACATTCCTCTTAATAACTCTACAAGGCCTCAAGAGTGGCAAACTTAAACCTCACAGCATTTTGTTATCCAGCATTAGCTGTGCTCTTTTCCTCCTTACTTTGAGAGAGACAGATAACACAGTGTGTCCCGAAGGATGACAAGGCATACCGGTCCACACCCTTATGGGATGCCAACCCTGTCTTAACAGGACTCAGCAGTCCTTCTACATGGCTATGGTATTAGGTTTATGGAACACCCTTTAAAAACCCAAGTACTGTTTTTTTTTTTAATAAGGGCACAAAATATAAGAAACATAAGTGGGAACATCTTCAACTAATTCTTGGAAACACATTTTTTTCCTCATTCTTAAGAAAAACTGTTCACCATCTTAAGCAAGACTACAAATACACTGCACTTGTATCACCAGCTCCTACTGAACCCACAGCAGACATAACTAATTGATCACAGCACTACTTCCCACTGAACTCAGATGCAGCCTCCAAGTCCTTCTCAAATAGCCACTTCCAAGTGATCACAGTTGGCCTGGAAGTTGGCCTGCTGCTATGTCAATGATGTGAGGGGAAGGAAGGAAAGATGGACGTGAAGAGAGACTCTGAGTGTGAATTACTGGGCATCAATAAAATATATTGGTCAACCACTGAATGTTACTGCAGAAGCTGAACACAAGGGCTTGAGGAAAGGTAAAATGAAAAGTCCATGAGGTAGGAAACAAAACCTCTGGGTAAAACACACGCATACTCTCACATATACAAAAGTATTGCCAGGGAGCAAGATGTCCTCCAGAGACACCACTGGTATGACTTAAAGATGGAAGTGGGTTCTCCCTCGTGCCCAAGAATATCAATAGCTATTTATGCCAATTTCCCCACCTCCTTAAAGCAAAAGGTTTCTATATAAACAGAGACCCAGATTTTCAGAAAATTTCTGCCTGTGAAGCTTCTGAAAATAGCTCATCAGGTGATAAACAGCCCAGGTGAAAACAACTGAGCCATTTATGGAAGGAGCTAAAACAAAGACCGAAACTAACACGCGGCTAGGTTCATTTGGAACAATCCAGAATTCTTTAGTGCTTTCTAATTATCTTATTAGGAGCCTAAACATGCTTTTTCACAAAAGTGAACGACTTTATCTTCGAGGTCAAACAGGGAGGCCATTTGTCCATTTTTGTTCGGCTCCCAGCAGAGTCAGATGACGTCATGCCCCAGAGGAATCTTCGGGTGAGCCAGACCAGCCTCCGGTGCCTTGGCAACCTCAGGGAAGGGGGCCGCGCACACTGATGGGGTGAACCTTCCAACCCCATCTTCCGCTCCATTCACAAGGGCAGCTGGGGCCTGCCTTGTTTAGACCAGTATCTTCAGGAAAGATGCATATCATGTCTTGTTTTCTGGGATAAAAAGCATGCCCATGCCTGCAGTTCATTTCTCAAGGTTGGGAGCTCAGATAAACCATTCATCCTCTCTCAGACCGCCTGTCTCCATCCTTGGCCTGCAAATAGTCACCTGCTGCAGCAGAATCCTCTCCCGGCTTTGGACGGTTCCACAGAGGAACCAGAAACAGCTAGAAAGTGCCGTTCCCTGACTGTAGGTGAAGCACATCTATGAATAATTACTTTTTTTTTTTACCGCTGGAAAACAGCAAGGCTTCTTTCACTCAAGCCTTTCCTTCTTATCATTCAACAGCTCTGTGCAATGTGGGTTCTTGGGTTCTCGGGTACGTGCTGAAAAGGTGAAGAAATTTCCATCCAAGGGACTGCTCTGTTCTAAAAGGTTAAAACTTTTTTTCCCTCCTCCTGCTGAATGTTACAAGAAAAGCACATCAATCAGACGAGGAAAAAATGCTAGACTGTGGGCCACTGACAGATTAGGCAACCCAGGCTGGGCATGGTGGCTCATGCCTATAATCCTATCCTAGTACTTTGTGAGGTTGAGGCAGGAGAATCACTTGAGCCCAACCTGGGCAACATAGTGAGATCCTGTCTCTACAAAAATAAAAAATTAGCTGAGCATGGTGGTGCCCGCCTATAGTCCCAGCTATTCCAGCGGTGGAGGCAGAAGGACCACCTGAGCCTGGGAGGTTGAGGCTTCGGTAAGTCATGATCGTGCCACTGCACTCCAGTCTGGGCGACAGAGTGAGATCTCAACTCAAAAATAAAAAAATAATAAAATAAAAAAATCAGGCGACCCAGATGGAGATCAAGGAATCCTAGAGGACAATGTGGAAAGAACCTGCAGAACATTTTAGGAGGACCTCTGCTCTGAGAGCAATAAAATTTTCCTAAGGAGTGCTGTGTGTTCGTATCTCAGGAAAGAAGTTAGTTTCTTGGTTCCTGAAAACAACTCTTCCATCCCAAGGACCAGCAGGATGGGTTTTTTACACAGTCACCAACTAGTCAACGGTTTTTAGGGGGTAGGAACTGCAATGGGTATAATCTTCTTTAAGCAATCCAGAGATGTGAATGATTTAGATATACAAACAAATTAAGGGGAGATTATTCTAAGAAATGGTCATCATATAAGGCTCTTTAAATAAGACGCAGAGGTTAAAACCTACTTTTTTTTTCTTTTCCCAGCTCACTCATTGCAAAGAGGTTAGTCCCACTGGCTCTTTCGTGTGTTAATAATACAGTGTTTGCCAGCGTGGTCAACACGCTTACCTTCACCTAAAGGAAAACAACAACAGCAGCAACAAACGTCTTTAACAAACATTTGCAGAATGCCCATGCTATGGCCCTGCTCTCACACCTGGAGAGCGAGACCTGAACCAGATAGGGAAGCATCTGTCTATTCAGAGATACAAAGTCCACCAAACAAAGCTGCCAGCGGAATGACGTTCCTACACACAAGTAAAAGAGCAAATGCTATTTTTGTTCTCATCTGCTGTTCTATCAGGTGGGTAGAAATGTCTGTGCTTTTTGCAGGTACATGTCATCGCTCAAGTTGGGAGAGACAGCCTGAGAGTAAGCCAGCTATTAGCAGATGTGCTAATGCAGGTTCTCTCTTGAGCTGGACTGTGAAGAGCTAAAAGTGTTAAAGCAAAGGTGTTAAAGACTCCACTGCCTTCCGTCATTATTTAGGATAAATGTGGACTGGGGGGCCTAGAAGTAGGGTGAGGATGAGGTGATGCTGGCACCCCAGCAGAGGGCTGCCAAAGCTGCAGCTCACATGCTTGATAACATTCAGGCATGGCACCCACTGGGGACAGACTGCTGCATCAACAGAAGAGATAGCCTTTTTTTTTTTTTTTGAGTTGAGTTCTCCTCTGTCACCCAGTCTGGAATGCAGTGGCCTGCTCATGGCTGCCCCAGCTTTGACCCGCTGGCTCAGGTGATTTTTCTACCTCAACCTTCCAAGGAGCTGGAACCACAGGTGCACACCAACATGTTTGGCTCATTTTTTGATTTATTGTAGAGACAAGGTCTCTCCAAGTTGTCCAGGCTGGTTTTAAACTCCCAGGCTCAGTCAATCCTCTTACCTCTGCCTCCCAAAGTGCTGAGATTACAGGTGTGAGCCACCACACCTGACTGAAATAGCCTTTTATTTTTAATTTATTTTTAATTAATTAATTTTTTTTTTGAGTTGGAGTCTCACTCCGTCACCCAAACTGGAGTGCAGTGGCCACTCCTGGCCACTGCAGCCTCGCCTGCTGGGCTCTAGCGATCCTTCCGCCTCAGCCTTCCAAGTAGCTAGAACTACAGGTGCGCACTACCACGCCTAGCTAATTTTTTGATTTACTGTAGAGATGAGGTCTTGCCAAGTTGCCCAGGTGGGTCTTGAACCCACGGGCTCAGGCAATCCACTCACCTCAGCCTCCCAAAGCATGGGATTACAGGCTGAGCCACCGAGCCTGGCTTTTAAATCAAACATTAAAAAAAAAATTTATGGTAGGCTGAGCGTGGTGGCTCACACCTGTAATCCCAGGACTTAGGGAGGCAGTGGTGGAAGGAATGTTTGAGCCCAGAAGTTTGAGACCAACCTAGGCAACATAGTGAGACCTCGTCTCTACAAAAAATAAAATAAAATAAAATGCATAAAATAAAATAAAAATTAGCCAGGTGTGGTAGTGTGCACCTGTAGTTCTAGCTACTTGGGAGGCTGAGGTGAAAGGATTGCCTGAGCCCAGGAGGTCGAGGCTGCAGTGAGCTGTGACTGTGCCACTGCACTTGAGCCTTTGAGTGAGATACCCAAATCAAAGGAAAAAAAAATTACGATAGGATAGCAAAAAGGCCCCCCATTAACAAATTTATTATTAGAGCCTCTTTGGTTGCAACAAAGTTATGTCAAATAGCACACCCCATGTGGTTATCTATCTTCGGAACATCTGAACTCTTGACTGAAGGAGGGAAAAATCACCCTACCTACCATACCTGTTTCTTTGTGCTATTTCACAGCACGGGGAAGGGCAGGATTCCTTGTTAACCAGCATGACACTTGCATGCATGGAAATTACTCTCAATATGGTGACTACTTAGGGGAGTGGCTGTCTGAACGTCTGATTGCATTTAGCCCACTGTCTGCTTCACAGTGATGCCCTCACACACGAACGACACCAGGCACCTCAGTACCCACAGCCTTTCATGGCAAGGGTCCTGGGTTCAAATCTTCATTATGGTACTTGCTGGCTGAGAGAGTCTGGGCAAGTCACCTAACATTTTTGTGCTTCAGTTTTCTCATCTGTAACATGGGGATACTCACCACATTGCACATGATAGCTAGGTGGGTTGAAGGTGTTTGTGCCACATGTAAGGCATGTGAAGAACTTACTATGAGCCAGGCACCCTTCCAACGGTTGGCCATTATCTCCTCAAAGAAAGTACCCCTGCCCCATCATACCAAGAACCTTCCTTTTGAGCCTAAGGTGCCCAACTGGGTACCTCATGTCATATCATGCATTAATATCACCAAAACCAGCAGAGTATTTGATACAGTTAAATGTCAGGTGAAGTGAACAATTCATAAAATAACCTAAATAAATATATAGATACAAAGTGTCCTTCACTTTGTGCCGATAGGTCTTATTTTTGTTATTTATCTCATCGGCTCCATAATACAGCATCAAGTGAATGAAGTAGATACTTTGGGTGAATGAAGACCCAAATGTTGCATTCGGACTAGTTCACAAAAGTAACAACTACTGTTAGATCACATAGATATATCCTACATGGGATAATAGCTGAGATATCCCAGATACCTCTGTTCTTACTGTTAAAAGAAAATTCCCTGCCTTTTATCTGAAACTCCCAAAATCCAATTAAGGTGAAAGGACTGTTTTGTTTATTTTTCCCTCTGCTGCACAGGATGGGAAAGAGACACTTCACAAGAACATAAGCTCATCTTACACAGTGAGTCAATGCTGTTTTCCGAAGCGTAAACCTCTAACTTTCAAGCAGTTTACTGGTGCATAGTCAGCCCGTTAGCCCAAATCTTCTACAAACCATAGAGTGTTCAAAAAACAGCTTATTTGAAAGGATGACCTCACTAAAAGAAAGTCCCACTATCTTGACCCTAATAGAGGACTTGTCCAAGGCATTGGGGGAATACTTTTTTTTCTCCATAAAGAAAGTAAACAGAGCAGAGTTCTGTTTAAGTCAGGAAGGAAACTGTACTCATTGAAATTTCCCATTCACAGGTAATAACTTTGTGTCAACTACAGGTACCACATGGAGATAAAGAATTTATTAGTAATGACCTTTAGGCAATAAAAGACCCTGAAATAGCTTCTGAATCTTAATGAATGATGGAATTATATAATAATCCTTAATGTGTACATGTGCCTAGCAGCAGCATCAAAATTCATGAAGCAAAATTCATAGCACAGCAAGGGGAAAGAGATGAAGCCACTACCATGGCTGAGGACTAACATCCCGCTATCAGAAATGATTAGATCCAAAGCAGGTAGAAATCAGTAGGAACATAGCTGAACTCTGGCAACAGCAGAATCCACACACTTTTCGAGTTCATGTGGAACATTCGCCAAGATGGGCCACACTCTTAGCCATAAAAATACCTTAAGAAATTTAAAGGAATAGAGATATATGCTCTCAGTCCACAATGGAATTAAACTAAAAATCAAAATACTGGAAACTAAACAACACACTCTAAATAACACATGGGTCAGAGAAGGAATCCCAAGAGTAGTTTAAACATATTCTGAACTAAATGAAAATAAAAATACAACTTCTCAAAATTTATGGGATGCAGCAAAAGTGGTGTTTAGAGGGATATTTATAGTATTGAAATGATATACTACAAAGAAGATCTAAAATCAATCATCTAAACTTCCACTTTAGGAAACTAGAAAAGGAAAAATTCAATACAAAGTAAACAAAAGAATGACGAAGCTACCCATTTTTGTTACTGTTTTGTTTCATGCTAAGTATCTGAAAATCCTTTTTTTTTTACTGTACTTGAGTTTTTGTTTGTTTACTAATCAAAGGTTTGCTGCATCCATAGCACCACTTTTCTGACAGCATGTGCTCACTTCCTGTCTGTGTGTCGCATTTTGATAATTCTCACCATATTTCAAAAATTTTCATTGTTATGATATCTGTCAGTGATCTTTGATGGTACCATTGTAATTGTTTTGAGGCACCATGAACTGTGCACATAGAAGACAGCAAATGATTCAATAAATGTGAGTTCTGACTGCTCCACCAATCAGCCTTTTCCTTAATTCTCTCCCCTCTCTTCAGGCCTCCCTATTCCCTGTGATACACCAATATTAAAATTAGGCCAGAGTATGGCCTCTAAGTATTGAAGTGAAAGGAAGAGTCGCATGTCATTCACTTTAAATCAAAAGCTAGAAATGATTATACTTAGTGAGGGCACGCCAAATGCCAAGATACACCAAAAGGTAGGCCTCTTGTACCAGTTAGCCACATTGCAAACGAGAAGAAAAGTTCTTGAAGGAAATTAAGAGTGCTATACCAATGAATACACAAATGATAATAAAGAGAAACAGCCTCATTGCTCATATGGAGAAAGTTTTAGAGGTCTGGATAGAAGGTCAAACCAGACACAACATTCCCCTAAATCAAAGCCTAATCCAGAACAAGGCCCTAACTCTTCAATTCAGTGAAGGTTAAGAGAAGTGAGGAAGCTGCAGAAGAGTTTGGTTCAAGATGTTTAAGGAGAGAAGCTGTCTCCATAACATAAACATGCAAGGTGAAGTAGCAATTGCTGATGGAGAAGCTGCAGCAAGTTATTCAAAAAATGTAGCTAAGATCATTGATGAAGGTGGTAACCCTAAACAACTGATTTTCAATATAGATGAACTGCCTTCATCTACAGAAGATGCCATCTAGGACTTCCATAGCTAGAGAGAAACCAACACCAGCTTCAAAGCTTCAAAGAACAGGCTGATTCTCTTGTTGTGCCTAATGCAACTGGTGACTTTAAGTTGAAGCTAGAACTCATGTGCCATTCTGAAAATCCTAAGGCTTTTAATAAAGATGCTAAATCTACTCTGTCTGTACTCTAAAAATGGAACAAGGCTGAGATGACAGCACATCTGTTTACAGCATGATTTACTGAATATTTTAAGACCACTGTTGAGACCTGCTACTCAGAAAAAAATAACTTCTTTCAAAAATATTACTGCTCATTAATAATGCACCTGGTCACCCAAGGGCTCTGATGGAGAAGCACACAACGCTTACTGTTGTTTTCATGCCCGTTAACACAACATCCATTCTACAGCATATGGACTTGTATTTCAAGTCTATGAGGAAACACATTTTACAAGGCCATAGCTGCCATAGATAGTGATTCCTCTAACAGATCTAGGCAAAGTAAATTGAAAACCTTCTGGAAAGGAGTCACCATTTTAGATGTCATTAAGAACATTGTGATTCATGGAAGGAGATAAAAGTATCAACATTAACAGGAGTTTAGAAGAAGTTGAGTCCAACCCTCATGGATGACTTTGAGAGGTTCAGTGGAGGAAATAATTGCAGATGTGGTGGAAATAAGAGAACTAGAATTGGAACCAGGAGATGTGACTGAATTGTTGCAATCTCATACTACAACTTGAACAAACGAGGAGTTGCTTCCTAGGGATGAGAAAAGAAGGCGGTTTCCTGAGATGAAATCTACTCCTGGTGATGATGGGGTAAACATCGCGAAAATGAAAACAAAGGATTTATGACATCAACATAGCTGATAAAGCAGCAGCAGGGTTTGGGAGGATTGACTCCAATTTTGAAAGAAGTTCTACTATAGTTAAAATGCTACCCAATAGCATCACATGCTATACAGAAATCTTTCATGAAAGGAAGAGTCAATGTAAGTGACAGATTTCACTGTTGTCTTATTTTTAAAAGTTGCCCTAGCCTCCAGAAATCACCATCCTGATCAGTCTGAAGCCATCAACATCAAGGCAAGACTCTTCACCAAGAAAAAAGATGACGACTCACTGAAGGCTCAGATGATCATTAGCATTTTGTAGCAATAAAGTATTTTTAAGTACGTATATTGTTTTAGACATACTGCTACTGCACACTTAATAGATCACCATGCAATGTAAACATAACTCTTATATACTCTGGGAAACAAAAAAATTCATGTGCCTTGCTTTATTATGGTAGTTTGAACTGAACCTGCAGCATCTCTGAAGTATGCCTGTACTTCTCATACTTTTCCACCAAAACAGTGAAGAGAGTAAATCCATTCCTGTCTTTCTAGCCTGAGAGCACAGTTGAAACAATCTAATGATGGAAAAATAATTTATGTACAGTCTTATGTTTACCCTAAAAATTAATTTTGCTATCACAGTCTTGCATCCTATTTACTAACATGCCCAAGTTTGTTTTAACATAGAATAAAATGACTTGCCAGTTAGGATCCTTTTTAACTCCCAAGTTGCTCCCTGTGCCAGGATTGCTCTATAGTTCCATGTATGCCATGACATACCCCACAGTGGTACTCCCACTTGAGAAGGGGACATGAAAATATACAGCGTCAGTTCATGAGAATGTCCCATGGAGACTGCAGACCTGCCTTGGGATGCCCAGTTCCTGGAGAGAACCTAAGCAGGTTCTCCATGCCTTTCAATACAGCGAGGCTCAATGCTCAGGTTCTAGGGAGTGAGGCAAGTCACACTTTTTCTCCAGGGAGAGAAACACAGTAAGTAATTCTTCCTTGCAACACTCCCTAGGTGAGAGGGAAGTAGCAGTTTCATCACGGGGTTAGAAGTCAGGGATATCCACTGTAATGCATTGTTTATCTTCCTGGTTCTGAATATTTTCTGCTCCAATTTCCTGATGCAATGACATGTTCCAACCCATAAGAGTGTTTGATTACAGCCAGGATCCTCAGACCTATAGATCAGAGCAGAAACTCCATCCACAGCCCAAATACTCCTAAGAATGTGTCAAGTGCCAAAGTGAGATTTGGAGTCAGTGGGTGGAGAATAAATTATTCAACAAATGATATTAGAATAACTGAATCCGTATTTGACCAAAAGACAAATTAGATCTTTATCTCACATCGTACCCCAAAAATACATTCCCGAAGAATTTAGATTTGTTTTTAAAATTATTTTATTTTTAAAATCTGGGGTACAAATGAGGGTTAGGTACACATGTAGTCATCATACAGGTAAAGTGTGGGTACTCTTATTGATATTATGTGCCCTCCCTTCCCCTAGCAGCATTTCACTTTTGCCAATCCATTTCTTATGATATTATGACAAATGTTCAAGATTCACTTATGAGTGAGTACATGTACTCAGATCTCGGTTTCTGTGATAAATCACTGAGTATTATAGATTCTAATTCCATTCACGTTGCTGCAAAGTTCATCATTTTATTTTTCTTTATGGCTGCATACTATTCCTTCATGTAAATGTACCACATTTTCTTTACCCACTCCACTTTCGATGGGCAGCATGGTTGGTTTCATGTTTTTGCTATTGTGAATAATGCTGCAATAAACACGCATGTGCAGGTATCTTTATTATAGGGTGATCTGAGTTCCTCCAGGTATATTGACAAAAGGGGGATTGCTGGGTCGTATGGAAGGTTGATTTTCAGATTTTTTAGAAATCACTATACTGTTTTCCACAGGGGTTGTACTAGTTTACGTTCCCACCAATAATGTAAAAGTGTTCCCCTTTCCCCACATCCTCTCCAGCATCTGTTGTTTTTTGAGTTATTGATGATGGTCATCCTGACTGGAGTTAAGTGGTATCTCAGTGAGGTTTTAATTTGTATTTCTTTGATAATTAGTGAGGCTGAGCATTTTTTCATGTATCTCTTGGCTGCTCATAAGTCTTCTTCTGAGAAGTGTCTATTCATAGAATTTAAATTTGAAAAGTCACAACATAAAAGTACAAGGGGGAAATTAGAGACCAAAGAGTCATGGAAAAATCTCTTTCTGTCTATGAAGTATTACACAAAAGTAGAAATCACAAAGGAAGTATGGACAGATTTTAAGTCGTTAAAAGTTAAAAACCAAATCCCACTTCTGTAAACCCAAACACAACTCACAAATATTTAAAAGGAAAAATGACAAAATATTTTCAGTGTATAACATATTTTAAAGACTGTTTACAAAGTAATAAGACAATAACTAACCTACCCAAAATATGGTCTAAGAACACAAATAGATAAGGAAACAAATTCAAATATTCAAACATGAAAAACTATCTAATCTTACTAAAAACCAAAGAAATTCAAATTAAGACGAGATACCATTTTGTCAACATAATTAGCATGGTCTAGACAATGATAATATTCACCACAGACAAATTTGCCAATAAAGAGGTATTCACACTAGGTGACAGCAGTATAGATTCGTACAGCTTTTCTGGAGGCCAAGTTGTCAAAGCATATTAAGAGGTAAAAAGGCATGAGCATTTTGACCTAGTAATCCATTTCTGGAGCTCTATCCATAAAAAAGATGCTGGTAATAATTTAACTGCAAGAATCTGCGTTTCAGGTTTGAATATTTAATAGTTTGAAGCAATCTATATCTCCAGCAATAAGGGACGAAGAAACAATAGTTGTATAACAGAAGACATTATAGTCATTACAAAATAATACATTTATAGAAATGGTTATATGTTTGCCACAGAAATATTGTCCCCAAATACCATAAGTGAAAAGCAGATTTTAAGACAGAATCTAAACAGGGCCTTGTGGCACTTGCTTGTAGTCCCAGCTACTCTGGAGGCGGAGGTATGAGGCTGAGGTAGAAAGACTGAGTTCAGGAGTTTGAGACCAGAGTGGGCAACATAGTGAAACCCCAACTCCATTTTAAAAACAACAACCCAAATGCCATTTTTAAAAAGAAAATAGTGACAATACAAATATCTGTATTTATGGCCAGAAAGAAGAACGAGGACATCTGGTAGACAAATCTTGCAAGACAATGCTTCTGGTGAGTCACATTTGAGGGTGCTTTTAAAACTCTTTTGTTCATAGATCCTGATTTCTGTTTTATTTTGGGAAAAGAATGAGTAAGATTTAACCCAGGCTTGTGGGAAAGGAGTGTTTCCTTAACAGCCCACACAGGGAGGTGGCCGCCAGTGGGGGCGTGTGTTCTAGGGACACTAAGTGGCCAGCACAAGCTATGTGTTTGTTTTTTGGAGATTTCGTTGTAGGGGGAGGGGAGTAGCTGATGAAGTTCAGGGAGAGTCCAGATCCAGAAGGATTCCTCATTTATGTGATCTATGACTTTACCTCACATCCCTAAAAAACTGCTCAGGTCCCAGGCTTGCTTTCATTCCAGTTCAGGGACCTATGAGTCATCCCCTAAAGCCCTAATTATAACACCTAAGGTCTGCTATGTGCCAAAAAACATCTGTCATTGTTTAAATTTGCTGGCAAGGAGTGTGTACAGCAAGAAGACTGGCCTGACAATATGCTTCTCCAATGCAAAACTTAGAGCTCAGAAAACATCTCAAGGTGAGGAGGGTTCAAGCCCAGATTCCAACTGAGCTCAGTGACAGATAAGGTGAACAGGTTATGTCCCCCATAATTCATATGCCAATTCCGCAGAGCTATTGTCATGGTAGAAGTTACAAGTCTTAAGCTCTTTTTGTTGACCAAACAAAGGGTCCTAAATCTGAGTTTTCCTTGTTGGTTGCCAAGGCCTGGTAGAGGGAAGGGAACAAAGCGTGTAATTGCAAACCTCTCACTTATCAGCTGTGGAGGCTTTTGTGTCACCACATTACGTGTACCATTTAGCCAGTTAATCTCCTGTGCCTCTTGGAAGTAGTCATTACACAGAGAATGCCTCAGACCTTGCAAGGGATGACGAAAGAGCCGTAAAGGTACATTTATCCTCTAGGCACCCAGGAGAATTGTTTACTGACCTCATTCAATCTCAGATTTAAGACCCGAGAGTACCCAAGCTGAAAATATGGCCATTTTGTAAGAATGTAATATTTTTACCCAGGTGTGTACTGATCTTAAAAACAAACAAAAAAATAGACCACACACACACACACACACACACACACAAAAAAAACCAACAAAAAATTCTCTCACACAAGCATTGGCTGTGCTACGGTAGCATCTAATGGACGCAATCGTGTATTTGGAAGGTTTTAAGCTTTTTAAGGCTAGAAAGCATCAGGACTCTGATTAGCAGCCTCTGCTGGAAATCACAACGCCATGTACCCTCCAAGTCAGAAATGGCATTACTATAACAGCCGTGGTATATGCAGTTATGCAAACAGACTAAAGTTATTTACTTGGGCTTATGGAAATATGATTACTTATGAAACTTGCCCTTCAATTTTATCTAATAATTTAAAAGAAGTACCTTTTCCCCCCTAAATATCATCATCAGGAAAATCTTTGAAATATATTTGGTTTGGGGACTCTTGGTACTTACTTTATTTCACATTTATTAAAGTCACATTAACTGGGGCCACAGATGAAAAAGAAAGTTTTAATTGAAAGAAGATCATTTATAAATCTATGGCAAAATTTTAGAAATCTGAGTTGAATAGATTATAAGTAAAATATATAATGACCAAAACCAACTCAAGGAGTAGAAAACTTGACCACTAAAAAAGGATCAGGTCCAGAAGATTCATAAGCAATTTCTTTGAAGCCTTCAGAGAACCATTGGTTTCCATGATATTTTAACTATACAAGCATAAAAAAAGATGAGATGCTTTAAACATTTATTTTATTTTTATTTTTTATTTTTTTAGTTTTTTTGAGAAATCTCCATACAGTTTTCCATAGTGGCTGTATTAAGCTAAATTCCTATCAACAGTGTATAAATTTATTCTTTTTTTTTCTTTGAGTTAGAGTCTCACTCTGTTACCCAGACTGGAGTGCAGTAGCCGCTCCCGGCCACTGCAGCCTCAACCTGCTGGGCTCTGGCAATCCTTCCGTCTCAGCCTTCCAAGTAGCTGGAACTACAGGCACATGCTATCACGCCCGGCTAATTTTTTGATTTATTGTAGAGATGAGGTCTCGCCAAGTTGCCCAGATGGGTCTTGAACCCATGGGCTCAGGCAATCCACTTACCTCAGCCTCCCAAAGGTACGGGATTATAGGCTGAGCCACCGAGCCCAGCTAACATTTAATTTATAAAGCTGACATAAAGCTGATATCATAACCTAAAAAAGAAAACAAGGCCCTAAACACTTCTCAGTGGATCAAGTCTAGCAGAATATACAGAGAATAATACCACACAGCCAAGAAGGGTTTATTTCAAGAATTTAAAGGTGGCTTGAACAGAACTGAGTCAATTAATGTCCTCAAAACATTTAGGGGTTAAAAAAAAAAATCCCATACACATCTCCTCCTACTTTAAAAAACTTACAAAACAAAATGCCAAATCTATTAGTAACTTATGAAGAGAAGTATATTTTATCAACATCATAAAGAATATATGTGCATACACACACACACACATCCAAAAAGTCAGCCCCATAGTTAACTGTTATTAACTTTATTGATAATGCACAAACATTATCAATAAAGCTGTGAAAAATGCAAGGATATCTATGACCTTTTAAAAAATATTGCTCTTGACTGGGCTCAGTGGCTCCGCCTGTAGTCCCAGCACTTTGGGAGGCCAAGGCAAATGGATTGCCTGAGCCTGTGAGTTCGAGACCAGCTCGGGCAACTTGGCCAGACCTCGTCTCTAGATAAATAAAAAAATTAGCTGGGTATGGTAGCGCATGCCTGTAGTTCGGGTTACTTGGAAGACTGAGGCGGCAGGATCGCCAGAGCCCAGTAGGTCGAGGCTGCAGTGGCCGGGAGTGTACTACTGCACTCCAGCCACGACGGAGTGAGACTCCAACTCAAAAAGTAAATTAAAAAAAAATATTGTTCTTGAAGTTCTAGCCAGCACTATGAGAAAAATAAGAGATAAAAAATATTAAAAGGAAGGAGGTAAAGTTACCACTATTCAAGATTACACAATCATTTACCTAAAAAACCGAAGAGAATCAACTGGGGGACCACTGGAATTAACAAAACTCATTAAAATACGAATATGAAAAACACTTTTATATACCAGCAACAGCCAATTAGAATAGATGGCAGGAGGAAATGTCTCACCACAAGAACAGCAGTCCCCAACCTTTTAGGCTTTTGTGGAAGACACTTTTGGGGGGCGGGGGTGGGAGGAGGGGAGGATGGGCAGTTAAATTTCACTGCTAGTGTTAATCTGTATCTGAAGCCTCTCCCCAGTGCTAGTATCACTGCCTCAGCTCCACCTCAGATCCATCAGGTATTAGATTCTCATAAGGAGTGTGTAACCTAGATCCCTCGCAAATGCAGTTCATGATTGGGTTTGGGCTCCTGTGAGAATCTAATGCCACTGCTGATGTGACAGAAGGCGGAGCTCAGGCAGTAATGTGAGCAATGGGGAGAAGCTGTAAATACAGATGAAGCTTCCCTCACTCACCTGCCCCTCACCTCCTGCTGTGCAGCCTGGTTCCTAACAGGCCATGGACTGATGGCCTGGGGGTTGGGGGTCCCTTCCCTAGAATGCAGGTGCATGAGAACAGGAACTCTGCCACCAGGTTGATTCCATAGCATCTAGAAGTGGTCCCAGCACAAAGCTCAACAATACTCAATAAATATTTTTAGAATAAATGAATGAACTAATTCACAATAAGAGCAAAAATGCAAAATAATAGAACCAAACTTAATTTTCACAAACAGATTCAAGTACTTATAAGAATTTAGCATCTGATCAAAATGGGATTTCAGACCATAGGGAGAAGGATAGAGCAATTGAAGCTACTCGAGTAGTAAGTGAAACTACTAACCAGTGGATTGTTTTAAAAAATGAAAAATAAGTTGTATCTCATACCATACCCTAGAATAAGTTGGAGACAAAATATTTCAACATGCTATATGAGACCGCTAAAGGATCAGAAGAAAAAAAAGAAAATATTTGCCTTGTCTTAGAATAAGGAAAGGTTTTTCTAAATATATAAGCAAAGGTAGAAAACTTAAGGGGCAAGGTTTATACTTTATGCAACATAAAAATAAAAAACCTTAGTTATATTAAAATATCATGAGCAAGACAGTAAAAGATAAACAATAAATGGGGGGAAATACTTACAATGACTTCAAAAGGATAAACATTCTTTTTATATAAATGTTGTTCTAAAACTCCAAGAAAGGGATGATCCATCCATCAGTAAGAAAAAAATGTTTTAAAGGTTAAGATACAAATAATGAAATGGCAAACAGTCAACAAATTTACTCAAATAATAAATATGAAACCTGGGCCAAGATCATTTTTCTCCAATCAACGTGGCAAACGTTAAACCTAATTTACAGTGTTATAGAAGATTCTAGAAAGTGAAAGGGTCAATTTCTAGACAGTTATCCTAAATGATCAAAGACGTGCAATCATTATGTGCAAGAATGTCTGTTGTATTATTTTCCTTGCCTTTAAGTATTACACATTTAATAAATGCTTGTTTTCAAAAAAACAACCAATTCAGACCAAGGCAGTTCTGGGATCTGCCCATTTAAATGTAGCATATCATGAAAACCTTTTAAATAGCTACATGGCAACTGGGCACAGTGGCTCAAGCCTGTAATCCCAGCATTTTGGGAGGCTGAGGCAGGGAGATTGCTTGAGCTCAGGAGTCTGAGACCAGCCTAGGCAACACAGTGAAACCCCTTATGTACAGAAAAAAAAAAAAAAAAATTAGCTGGGAATAGTGGCGCTCACTTGCAGTCCCAGCTACTGGAAAGCATAAGGTGCATGATCACACCACTGCACTCTAGTCTGGGTGACAGAGGATGGTCCCAACCCCAACCCACCCCATAAAAAAAGGAAAAGCTATATAGTAAATCATTGCATTCATACAGAAAATTATGTATTTAGGAAATCTCCTTAAATAATTATAGCAGTGTGATACTGGCAACTTGTTGCCCTTACAAACAATCACCATCTTTTACATTTTTCTTTGCACATTTCAACATCTACTCTTGCAGGACATATCAAAAAGCAGAATCGATGACTCAGAAGTTTTACCCACTTAAAACTGATAGATATTGCCACACTTTCAAAAAATGTTGTATCGATTAATATGCCCAACAACATATGAATTGTTCATAATAGTGAAAAACAGAAAGAATCTACGTGGTCAAAGTGCTTCAAAATAGGTTAAATTATATGTATCCAAAGGACTATTTCTCAGCTACTAGAAGTGTTATGGATGAATGTTTAATGACATAAGAACGTGCTATGAAAGATTAAATTATAAAAACAAATACATTAAACAATGTGAGCCCAGTGGAATTCACATGCACTTTTAAAGAATGTCACTTATACATTCATCCATCAGGTTCTAAAACAAGATATTCATTAGTTACCTTTCAGTGGTGGAATTACCGTCATTAAAACATTCCCTCTTGTGTTTTCCTTAATTTCCCAAAGGTTCTAGAGAAAAAATATGTTTTTACAATTGTAAAAACAGTAACTCATAATCACTTTTTTAAAACAATAAAACACCATTCCGAAGAGTAGCTGGGTCAGTGATGGAAGAATTTATTTATTTATATATTTATTTATCTTTAAGCATAAGATTTATTTCTGTGAAATCAACTTTTTTCCTTTATTTCAGTAGCTTCAGGGGTACAAACAGTTTTTGGTTACATGGATGCATTGTATAGTAGTGAATAAGTGTGGGCTTTAAGTGTACCCACCACCCCCATCTGTGCATATTGTACCTGATGGGTGATCCCCACCCTCCCCTCTCCTCCTTCTGAGTCTCCAAAGACCATGATACCATTCTCTATGCCGCAGCAGATCCTTAGTTTAGCTCCCTACTTATAAGTGAGAACATCCAGTGTCTGGTCTTCTATTCCTGTCTTAGTTCACTTAGGCTGAGGTTCTCTAATCAATGATGGAAGGATAGATCAGATGCCACCACCCTTCATGATCACAACCAAGAGTTTTTCAGGATTAACATTAACAACACAGTCAAGTGTTTGTCAACTGAGTCTGTGCTCACAGTATCCTGCACTGGGTACCCCAAGAGGTCATCGAACACTTATTGGTCCCCGCTGAGGCTCGGCCTGTGCTCAGAGGTGCCAAAGGCAGAAGACGGAGAAGCCCTCACACTGGCAGAGGAGAGAGGTCAAGCACCGATCAACATGAATCTAGAAAAGAACACAGAGGAGCCAGGGCTCCACGGCAGGGGTTCCCAGACAGAAAAGTTAGCACATTCGAAGATCAAAGCTGAACAGGCAAAACAAGAGCAGGCTGGTTGTTACACGAAGGAGTTCCTTCTGGAGGAAACCCTAACCACCTGCAAGAACTTCAAGAGTACAGACACTAAGGTGAGGAAAATGGAAAGCCTTTCGGCGGGTACGAGGGCACAACAAAAGATTAGGCAAAAGTGCTGAGCACGGAATTCACTTGACTAGGGGAGAGACTCCATGCGAAACAAATGTTTCCTCAGACTTAAATCTGAAGAGAACGTTCTTGTCCTTGAAACGCCCCCAAGAGATGATTCTGGTAGTCTAAATTTCTGGCTTTCCTTGATTCTATGAAAAATTTTTATACTAGACATTCATAGAGGGGAAAAAAAGGCTAAACAAAACCAAATGCCACTGTAAAAGTCCCTAAGTCTTTCCTCTACCTAGATGCAAATCTAAAGCATATTTTAGCTCTTTAGCATAGAGTTATGTTCATATTTTTATTATTTCATTTTAAAGACAAGGTCTTGCTCTGTCACCTAGGCTGGAGAGCAGTGGCATGATCTTGGCTCACTGCAGCCTCCACCTCTTGGGCTCAAGCAAAGCTTCTGCTACAGCCTCCCGAGTAGCTGGGTCTATAGGTGTGTACCACCATGCCCAGCTAACTTACTTATTTAATTATTTTGTAGAGATGAGGTCTTGTTTATGCTGCTTAGGCTGGTCTCCTGGCCTCAAGTAATCCTTCCATCTCAGCCTCTCAAACTACTGGAATTATAGGCGTGAACCACCATGCTTGGCCTGTTCATATTTTTTAATTCGTTTATTAAAAATATTTGAAATGGCAGCAAAACAGTGGTCAAGTTTTGGCCATCCAAAAAAAAAAAAAAAAGGAAAGTGTGACATGATTAGCATTGGCAAGCTTAAATTTAATAACACAGGATCATTACATTTTCCATGGAAAAAGTACAAGAATTAACAACAATTAAGAGATCTCAGCAAGAGTTCTAATTCTGCCCTGGTCAGCAAGACAGGCCTTAGAAGCGCCCTTAATAATGACTTATAAATCCACAGTGGCATTTATAAACATCAGAACGTATTTTAGGTAAAATGCAATTGGTTAAGCCAGATGTTTCCCTAGCAGCAACTAACCGAAGCACAGTGGTTCTGGAAGCATCCCTCCCACCTCCTCCCCACCAGCAGCAAAAGCCACATCTTAAGCTTGTTAGACATGCAGATTCTCCCACCTGTGGGATCATAATCGCTGGGGGCTCAGCAATCTGTTTTCACTGGCCCTCCACCTGATTTTGACTTAGGGACCACTGTAGAAGTCACTGTAGTGCTTTTGCACATGAAACCAAGCACAAGACGCCCCATTCAGTGTGACAAGCCATTTTCATTTGGATTGACCAGTCTCTTCCCATTGTCCCTTTTGGAGGGCAGCACAAGGAGTAGGACTTTATTCAAAACACACTTTGAAAAGGTCCTTAGATAGGTTTAATGGAAAAGTCGTCTATTTTTCACATGTTGCCATAGCAACAGTAACACAGAGCATCATTTATTCCTATAAGAAAAGTCCCCTTTGCAGGGGACATTGAGTATTTACAGAAAGATCACTTTATTCTGAGGAAACCAAATTTTGGAAAAGCAAATACGGGAAACTCTGCATCTGAGGCTTCCATATACACCTTGACAGGCCACACTCTCACACTCTAAGCTAACATCCCCTAATTATGGCTGCCCAATATGGAAAACATGTGTCTTAGGGAAACCTCCACTGTCTACTGTGAACGACATCATGTCCGTGGTACAGAGAAATGATACATCTTACTTCAGTCCCCCCACTGGTCCCTCAGTCCTGAATTCCACAGGGATCATGACCTATTTCACCTCCAGTCATCCTGAACGCCACTTCATGTCCTACCGCATCTTTCTTTAGGTCTGCCTTCAGTACTCACTCATGGAAGTTGCCTTAAAAATATGAGGGTCTATATCTGGATTATAAAGTCCATTTTTGTATCATTTGAAATCAATTCCATTTTGTGTGTAGCCTTCACGTTTATAGTTTATAAACTGCTTCCATATTTACCATCTTGTTTGAGTCTGGTGACAGCCTGTGAGATGGGCAGTTTTATTAATCTCCCTTTACAGATGGGAAAACTGGAAATTAGTGCTGACCTCATTAAGCAACTGATCGTTGAATATTAAAGAGGAGCTACAGATGCTTTGCATTAAAAAAACTAAAGAATTCATGGTGTTGAAAAGAACCCCCAAGCTTGTTTGAATTTGTCATCTGCCAAATGATATTCACTGGAGACCACCTAGATAGGCTTTTAGGTTGGGTGTTTCTTTTGTCTTCGAAAGGGCGAAGAGAAGAGCAATGAGATGAATTAAAACCAACAAGCTCTCCCCAATGTGGAACTTGCACAACCTGCAATGCCTGGAATGCTATGAAGTTCAAAGTAACAATGACGATGATGCTAAGCTTAATTAAACATTATCCATTTTACAGATGAGAAAAATAAGGCACAGAAAAGCGAAGTAACTTGCCCAAGGTTACACATCTTGCCTCCTGGACACAGCGGAGGAAGCACAACGACAAGAGCCAAGCCCCTGTGAGGCTGGTCTGCCGGTGATGGAAACTTGACATGGGAGGGCAGCCACTGCAGGAACCTCGATCATGTTTCCCATGTTGCCATTTGGGCCACAGTCTCCACATTCTCTCACCCCAAACATTAAACAGCCCTCAGGTTCCAAATAATCAAGCATCTACTGAGACTCCTAACAGCCAGTTCCTTCTCAGACTATCCCATGAAGGTTTCCTAGATCTTGGTTAGAGGTGGAACCCCGGCCGATTCACCTGGAACTGCCTTCGACTACTCAAGAAAAATTAGAGAGGAAAGCAGCTTTGGAAGAAACATGCTAATTAAAGATGCACGTGGGAAGCAGCAGTTTAGTAAATGCCCAGAGAACTAACAGCTCTGATTTTTCTTTTAAAGACATGTAAATAAAAAAGGGGTCCTCGTGGGTGTAAATTGCTCCTGCCTTTTTTTTTTTTCTCTCTACTTTTGTCAACTGCTCACATTTTGGAACTGTATGAGTCGGCTTCCACATATGAAGTAATCTTTTTAAGTGTATACATCTTATTCTCAAGGACGGAAACAACGATTAAGCTGAAAAGAACACTCTTAGGCAAAAGAGAAATTATATGATGAATGAATGCAGCCTTCGTGGACAAATATACTTTGATGGGGATGTGGAGTGGAGGGACTTATCCAAATTTGCTCACCTTTACCATTTCCTGCCTCTGATTTTCACTGAGTAGTCACCTTGAGATGCTAGGAGTTCAACAGAAAACCCAACTTAACAGCAAGTTCCAGGGTCTTCCACATCATCTCTCCTTAAGGCAAAGTCACAAACCTGAGAAATGGGACTATATGGCCACAAGTAAGGTGGCTTCTCATAGCCACATTCCTTCCACACCCTTTAAAAATCCCGGTACAACAACTCACTAGTTGTGGACCCTGTGGGCTTTCCTTTCCTCTGCTATAAAATGGGGATAATAATATTACCTTCTTCATCAGGTTGGTGTGAAAACTAAATGAGATAATGAGTGTAAATCACTTAGAACAGTGCTTGACACAGAGGGAAGTGCTCAAATAGCGTTAGCTGTTGCTACTGACAACAGTCATTTGCAAATAATAATAATAATAATAATGATAATTACAACAGAGAATTATATCCCAGGGAGCTTCCCTAGTACCGATAATGTTTTCTCGCTTTTAAAATAAAGCGATATCTAACTCTGAATTGCACCCCACATCTTTAAAATAAAATTTTTTTTTTAATTTAAAATAACCCGAAATGCAAACAGCCGTCAATACCTGCACACACGAAAGGGTGGTTCTTGAGAAAACAAAAGCTGTCCTTAGCCACGTCCCCTGTTGGGGCATTTCAGGTGAGGGCGCAGCGGAAGCACCGGGCTCCAGGACCACTTCGGGTGCCTCCCCCTTTGCGGCCGTGCTCAATCGGCGTCTCAAGGGCAGGACGCAGGCGGGTCCGCGAACCCTTTGGAACTGGGGGAGGCTGCGGCTCTGAGCATCTGGGGGGGGGATTCCATGGCTTTCCACAGACTCTACGACCCTGGAGCCAGCCGCAAGCTTCACGGCGTGAAACTCGGGGGAGAGCGAGCGAACGATTCACTTCCACCGAAGGCTGCGACAACAGCCGGGACACCTGGGCTGCGGTCCGCCGTCTCGACGCCCGGGAGACCCAGGACGCGAGGGGCCGGGGCCGGCCGGGTGGCGCGCCGCGCTGTGCCCCGCAGCGCGCACAGACCGGCCTGCGCGGGAACTTCGCTGCGAGAAACACGCCGCTCCGCAGGCCTGGCCTGGGTGCCAGGTTCAAGTCCCCTCCCCTCCCCCATCCCTCGCTCATTTCCAAGAACAAACTCAAAGGAAGCTGGCAACGCTCCGTCTAGGCTTCCGCTCCTGCCCTCGGCCGACACTGAAGCCACTTCTCCCAGGGAAGTTCATTAAAAGAACAATTAATCCGCACAAAAATCCAAAACCTACCCCAAAGCTCAAGAGCCCCTACAGCTAGAAGCCTGAGGGCGCCTCTGCGGACCGCGAGCGTCTGCCGTCGCCAGGACTCGGGGGCGGGCGGGGGGTCCGGCAGGGAGCCCGGCCGGCCCCGGCCGGAGGCTCGGACGCCGGCCACCCGCTCCGCCGCGGCGCAGCCAGACGCCGCGGACGCCGGCGGAGACCGGCTTGGGGGGAGGCAGGCAGGTGGGCGTGGGCATGTGGTGAACAGACACGGCCGCGGCGGATGAAAGTTCAACCCGTGCCCACCCCGCTGCCCCGCCCGGGCGTTCTCACGCCCGGCCCGGGCAGCCGCTTTCCGGGGAGAGCCCGGCGCGCGCCGGTGCCCCCCTGGGTCGTTCTCAGCAGCCCCCTCGCCACCGGACGCCAGCCCAGAAGGCCATCAGCCTCTCGCCACGTCCCCGGGCGGGCGCAGGAAGGAGACCCAGAGCGCACAGGGCAAGGGCGGCGCGGAGGCCCGGGCGGAGGGCGCACAGCCCGCGGCGTACGTACCCAGCGCGAGCAGGGCCAGCT
>NW_007247721.1:1251464-1291477 GCF_000164805.1 Carlito syrichta | reverse complement strand
GAAGAATTTGCTCGACACGGTTTCCCACCCGTGCCCCACCCCCACCGATCCTGGGACGCCTGCCGCCCTGCCCTGCGCCCGGGGCAGACACACTGTGGAGATCGGCGAGTCTCCGTACTTGGGTCCCGAGGCTGATGTGAAGACGGGCCTCTGTCTACGAGGAATCTTGCCATAGACCACCCCCAGCCCCTCAGACCCCGCCTCGGGCTGCTGAGGCCCAGAGCCGGGTAGCGTGCCACCAAGTGTGTCTCAAGAGAAGGGTGTGTGAGCCGGAGTCACCTCGGTGGCCCTTTGAGGATTCGTGTCTCTGAGCCGGCCCCTGGTGCTGGAATTTGGGGAGGCGGAAGGAGCCGAGGGGAGACATTTTGGGTGGAGACTGGAAGATGCACAGATTCCTTGGGAACTGTCCATAGGGGGCAATACGCCCAGAAGAGTGAGGACCAGTCATATTCCCCAGGTGTCCCGAGTTCACGGACTCACCTCCTGTCCCCACGGTCTAGCTGTTCCCAGGTGGACCTACTCTCCTTGGAGGTGGAGGGTGTCAGGGGTGGGGAATTTCTTGCTGTTTCCTTGAGATGGGGCGGAGACTCTCAGAGTTTAGCTAAGTCTGTTTCATATGATCAGAGGGACCTAAAATCCAGAGAGAAGCACCAGGCCATTGGGGCCAACATTTGAGCAGGAACCACCAGTGTAAAAAAAGGGATTTTGGAAAGGGTATAAATTTACACTGACAAATCATTTTCCCCCCATATATTTGTCAGAGGATACTTTGATCTTTCAGCCCTGAGGATCCACAGGGAAAGTGTTTAAGGCAGGTTCTGGGGCATGTATTTTCCTCAGCCCACCCCATGTATGCACAGGGCACAGACACTCTTTGTTTAGTGGGTTGTCCCTGACTCCCACTTCGTTCAGATTGGTCCTGACCTGTTCTGGTGGCTTCCCTCTCTCCTCCCTAGACTAGTCTTCCTTGGCTACAGAGGGGAAGCAATCGGGTTCCCCCACCCTTCTCCTGTGCCTCAGGACTGGAGAAGGGACCTGTCACCTTGCTTCCTCATGGAACACACACACCATGCTCATGTGGCTGAGGGTTGGCTGCCCAGCGGTCTGACAGTCAGGTTCAGCAATTTCTACTTCTCTGCCCCCTGCTTCTTCCCCCTGCCCACACATAAAGTCGGGGTGAAGGGAAGTAGCAGAATCAAGCCAATGAGTTTGTCCCCCTTCAGGACTGGAAAATCTTTTTTTTTTTTTTTTTTTGAGTTGGAGTCTCACTCTGTCGCCCAGACTGGAGTGCAGTGGCCGCTCCCGGCCACCGCAGCTTCGACCTGCTCCGGCGATCCTTCCGCCTCAGCCTTCCAAGTAGCCGGAATTACAGGGATAATAATTTGCCACTTGGCAAACTAAAGCGTACCCAAATCAAAGTACATTCTAATGCTTGAAAATCATTCATTCTTCCCTAAGGTTTTCAAAAGCTGATCCATATCTGTAGTAGTGTTATAATCTTCCAATTCATTCAGGCCAAACAGGTAATCAGAAATTGGGTGTTGTGCGTTATTTAAACATCGTTTTTTTGTAAACTGAATTAAAATGACTTTTGAACTTGTTTTTCATAGAACTAGGAAGAAACCTAATATTCTAAATTGTTGATGTTCTGGTTTTAGCATTTTATATATCTTGTTTAATCATCACAACAACCTCAGGAGATAGAACCCTTCCCCCTTTTATATGAAAACAATAGCGACCAAGAGAATTTCATAGCTCACTCAGAACAAGGGGCAAAGCCTGATTTCAAAAGCAGGTAGAACTGGTTCCAAGGCTCATGTGTTGGCTTCTAGTCTATGCTGGCTCAGTTTCCACATTTTAAGAACAATAACTTTTGGGGGGTTACAAACAGTTTTTGGTTACATGGATGCATTGTATAGTGGCAAGACATTTTATAGTGGCAAGACATTTTAAATTAGGATAATTCTGAACTCACTGGGTTAATGTGAGGACTAAATGGAAGAATTTATTTGCATGCTTAGCACAATATTTGATATCAACAAAGCTAGCTATTATTTAAAGAAAAACTCTGGACACACCTTTTCCTTCTCTCGGTTCCCTGCCATTATCTTTATCATTTTCCTATCAGTTTCTTTGCATGTGCACACCCCTTCCTATGCAAAATAGTTCCACAGGTATCAGGAGCTATGAATGTTTTTCAACCTGTGGTGTGAGAGGAATGAGAAAAAAAAAATTTACAGAATCCAACTTCAAGTAAATAAATCCTTTTTCCTAAAGGGTATGGCATTTTTGCATTTCAGCAGTGCGGAATACCTTGCTCCTTGAACTGAGTGAAATTCCAGCTGTAGCCTCTTGAAGCTGTGTGAGACTGAGGTGTGTTCCTTCACCTACAGATGTACCTGATGAGCTTCGCCACTGAAGCTCCTGTTTCTCTGCATTTGGGGCCTGATGAATACATGCCCTTCTCCCTAGGAATCCGCCTGGCCTGCCTTTGTACACACTTGCTGCTGCTACTGGCCTTGAGCTCAACATAACCCCTTCTGTAAGAAGCCAATCATGGCCTCTCTCCCTGTGCAAACAGAGAACCGTGTTCTGTTCTGCTGAGAGGCCAGTGAAATCCTACTGTCAGTATCCCCTTTCTTTCCATCTGCATACTTATTACAGAGGGTATGTTTAAAGAGTCCCCTTCTTCACTGTAATCAGCCTCCCCCTCCTTCCTGATTCGTTTGTGGAAGTGATTGTGGGGCTACACGCACCAGAATCTTCCCCGAATGCTGCAGGCCAGCTGAGCTTGCTGTTTAGATCAGCAATTACCCAAGATACTAGTGAGTAAACAGCCCACGTTCCTAGGAAGGAAGCGCAGCCATGCGCCACCGCATTGAAGGCCTCCTGCAGCCCCAGAGAGCAATGGCCTGAGCTTGGCTTCAGGTGGCTGCAGCAGATGGGGGGCTTGGAGGGAAAACAGGAAAGGGCCTCTGGCACAGTAGAAGGGCAAAGGCCAGATGTCATCTGCGTATGAGATAGAATATTGTTTGTTTGCTTTTTGAATCAGAGTCTCACTCCGCAGCCCACTCACGGTCACCCCAGCATCGACCTGCTGGGCTCCCGCTATCCTTCTGCCTCAGACTTCCAAACAGCCAGAACTACAGGCGCGTGTGCTACCACACCCAGCTAATTTTGTTTTTTAAATTCTGGAGACAAGGTCTTGCCAAGTTGCCCTGGCTGGTCTCGAACCCGTGGACCCAGACAATCCACTCGTCTTGGCCTCCCAAAGTGCTGGGATTATAGGCTGAGGAGAGAAGTTTTATAAGGACTCTGGAGAACTATGTTTAGGCAGAGTGAAGAGATTTTTAATGTGTTAAGGGATTTAGAAAAAGAAGTCCACTCCAAAGTAAAGTATTGTCCAAGTACTAGTGCCCCCCCACACCCCCCGAGGCCTCAGTTATTGGTATGTTCCTTATCTCCAGCCAAAGGAAAAAGTAGGCACCAGCATGATGGTTGGGGCACAGAGCGATAAGAGGCATTTGCTTTGTCCTCATCTGCCTGGGTGATTTTCATTGCCAGTGCTGTCCAAAGACTGATCTGACCTTCTATTTAACATCTGCCATCCCCTAGCTTCCAGGCCTACCTTTGGAATGTGCACTGAAGTTGTGCATTAAGCTTGAATCCTTCTGTCTAGAGGAGATTTCACAGAATGGCTCTGAAGCCCAGTACTTAAGACTGAAGTTGGTTAGTTGCATGGGTGATCCAAGTACATCCACGTCCTGCTCAAGGCACTAGGTCAGAGTCTTCAGGACTCAGGGTCACCAGATGGCTGCCACAACAAAAGGCATCATCTCCTCATATAGTTTCTGAACTCCCTGGATGACCAGGATGCAGTAGAGGTTTCAGAGAATTCAGCACAGCCAATGTCAAACCATTCCATTAGGCATGCTTGGAGACAGAAGAACGATGCATTCAATGATGTGTTCTTGTTCTTGTTACTGTCCCCCATCAGTCTCAAACATACCACCATGCTCCCCCTGAAAACTGGGAAGATGGCCACAGAGTTCTCAGCAGTACCTGTGGGAAAGTCCTAAAGTAAATGCCCAGAAATCCTTAGGTAAGTACACCCTCAGGATATTGATGGAGTTGGTAGTGATGATCAAGAGATGCAAAAAAGAGATGGGAAAAACGAAGTATAAAGAATCAAGGAAGAATCACTAGAGAGAGCTGCAAAGGGGGCAGTGATAGATCAGTTTGCCTGATAAACTCAAGATACTGCAAGATCAGAGGAAAAGGAAAAAAAAATGTGAGAGATATGAGACAAAGAAGGACAAAGCCAGGATATTCTCTAAATAATAGCTAACTTTGTTGATATCAAATACTGTGGTAAGCATGCAAATAAATTCTCGCATTTAGTTCTCACATTCAACTCAATGAGTTAAGTATTATCATTAAAAATGTAGAAACTGGCCGGACTCAACTTGAAACAGTGGCTCAAGTCTGTAATCCCAGCACTTTGGGAGGCTGAGGTGAGGGGATTGCCTGAGTCCATGGGTTCAAGAACAACCTGGGCAACTTGGCAAGACCTCATCTCTACAATAAAAAAAATTAGGTATAGTAGTGTGCATCTGTAGTTCTGGCTACTTGGAAGGTTGAGGTGGAAGATCACTGAGCCCAGCAGGTCGATGCTAGGGTGGCCATGAGCGTGTCAATGCACTCCAGCCTGGGCGACGGAGTGAGACTCCAACTCAAAAAAAAAAAAAAAAAAAAAAAGTAGAAACTAGCCAGGCACAGTGGCTGGCGTGTATAATCCCAATGCTATGGGAAGCCCTGGCAGGAGGACTGGCTTGCTTGAGGCCAGGATTTTGAGAACAACCTGGGCAACATAGCAAGACCCTGTCTCTCCAACAACAACAATGTGGAAACTAAGGCAGCACAGCATAGAAACCAGTACATAAGCCTTGGACACAACTCCTTTTGCTTTCACAATTGGGCACTGCCCCTTGTTGGCTGCATAATTCTGGGTAAATTATTACATACCAAAATATTTTTAATAGGGAATCCTAGAAAGAAAGCACAGAGTAGATAGTAGAAAAACTGTTCTTATGTCCCACAAATGGAGGGATTGATAGGAGGGGGTTTATGTACCCCATAGGTCTACAAAGTAGAGAGGACCTTGTTTAAAGAGACCACGAGAAGTGCAAGGACAGACTTCCACACTTTGACAGACAGCCAAATCCTCACCTTGACCTTCTCAGCCTGCCTCCCTTCCAAACTCCCATTGAAGACCCAAAGGAAAATAATGATAGGAGAAAATCGATGCCATTGTTCAGAACTGAAAAAGGGTTCCACCCACACACACATTTCAGGGGATTTCTGTGAAACTCAATGCAGATGAGATCAGTTTGAAAGAAGGCTTTGACAACCTTCAATTCACCTCGTAGAAGAGAAAAGACTCTTCAGGGAGGGACACCCTCCCCACCCCAGGCCCCAGCAATGCTTTCAAGTTGGTTGTGACAGGGGCTGCAGGCAAAAATCAACCACAGAAAGGTCAGGTGGGGCAAATCTCCATCCTCTGAAGGCATCTGGAAGTGCTCAGATACCAGAAAGCACCCAGAGCAGGGATCCCATTGCAAGGTTCACACTGGGTTCCTGGCACAGAGGAAACATTGCCAAGAGGCAATGATGAGGGCAGTCACACAAGCTCCCAGCCAGCGTTATGGGTTTGCAACATGCAGGGTAAAGAAGCTCTTCCGTGTAAAGGTGAAGCTTTGCTCTCTTGAGAGTCCCACAGACCACTGGCTCTTAGTAGTTTTCTTTCTTCTATTCATTCCACATGTATGCATTGCAAGCCTGTTATGTTCCAGGGACTAGGTTAGGCACTAGGGATTCAACAATGGACAAGTAAAGCACTTTCTTCTTTGTGGAGCTGCGCAGCCAGAAAAATCAGGTTATCTCCCAAGTTAAAAAAAAAAAAATCACAATTGACATTTGCCATATATGAGTATATGCCACAAACAAAACAATATTTGTGGAATTTTGAGTTAATTAATTGTGAGTCAAAATTCTGTTTCTCATCAAGACTTTATTTTTTGGAGTCGGGGGTCTCACGCTACCATCCAGACTAGAGTGCAGTGGCACAATCACAGCTCACCGCAACCTTGACTTCCTGGACTCAGGCCATCCTCCTACTTTCTGAGTAGCTCGGACTACAGGCACTTGCCACCGCACCTGGCTAATTTTTTATTTTTATTTTTGTAGAGATAAAGTCTTGCTATGTTGCCCAGGCTGGTCTCGAACTCTCGGGCTCCCAAAGTGCTAGGATTACAGGTATGAGCCACTGGCCCAGCCCTCACCAAGATATTTTAGATTAGAAGCTGTAAAAAAAAGTAAACATTTTATAAACCACTGTAGCTGGAGAGTAAAAAATAATAATCTACAGAAAATATTCCAGCCAAGCAAAATAAACTCAATAATGTAAAAGAAATAGTGTAAGAGAAGTGTCAGTGAATAATGAAAACAGTAAAATTTAATGTTGAGTCTAGCTTCTGATTTTTAATATGTTGTAGCACCCACTCTTGGTTGCTAATAGGGTGGATATTTTCCTTTCCTACCTGCTAACAGAATCCCAATGTTGTTTGGTTGACAGCATGCATTGGTCCACAGAATGAGGCAAGCTGATCCCTTGGCCATTGCTGATGATTGGCCTAGGGGTGGGCACATGAAATGTCAGGCGGAGTCTCCAGTGAGGCTTCTTGGGGCGGGGGGAAGTATTTGCTGCTTGATAAAGACAGGACTTGAAGTTGATTGTGTAAGGATGAAATGTCTGGAATTGTGGCATCTATCTTGTGACTATGAGGAGAAGGCTGAGAGAATCTGAGAGATGCCCACCCAGCACCTTTGAAGAGCTCCTGGGCCTGCTTCCTTCACCCTTGTGTTTATGTAGTATAATTAGATGTCAACATCTGAGATAGAAAAGATAATTCTTTTTAAAAAAAAGCATCCAGGCATAGATTAAGAGTTGGGATTAAATAATAAACATCTAAAGACCTAGATTATTGTCATAGAAACTAGGAGGACGGGTGGCAGAGGGAAAGGAAATTGTGCTTATTTCTCACCTTTCACTGAGGAGAATGAATAACCGCTATGAAATTCTTTTCTCTAATAGATTTATTTTAGACATTTAAAGGTAACTAGTACTAGAATAAAAATAGAACATATCCAAATTTCTAAAGGAAAAAAAGAGTGAGCAAGCAGGAGAGAGAGAGAGAAGTTGACTGTGTGCAATATTAATATAGCAAGAAAAAAGAATGAGGAAAATTGCAAGCCAGGAAGCATACGTGTGTGTGTGTGTGTGTGTGTGTGTGTGTGTGTGTGTGTGTGTGTGTGTGTATTACACACAGACGGTAGAAGTAAGCACACATTTATCTGTGTTCCCATTAATCATGAATAGGTTTCATTCCCTTTTTAAAACACAAAATTTGAGCAGAGGTTTTTAAGAAACACACCTGATAGTGATATAAAAAGCAATTGCCCAGTAAGTGTAAACCAAACAAGATCTGGGGCGGTAATACAGTTATGAGAAAATTAAAATATGCAGCAAAAATTAATATATGAACAAGATCATTTTGGTCAAAACAGTTATAAAAATAAGTAGCACTGTAAGGACAAGTTATAATAGCCTTGTGTTGATAGACTGTAACATTAATGGCTCCCAGTGAAGCAAACTTCCTGTTACCTGTGCCCTTGTGTAGTGTCCTCCCACATGGAGTCTGGATTTGGCCACATGACTTACTTTGCTCAATGGGACAGGATGTCTGTAAACAGAATGATGCAGAGACTTCATAGACTCCTGTGCATTAGGGCTTGTCCTCTTGGAATGTTTCTGCATCATAGGCAACAGCCCAATACAGTCTACTGCAGCGTTCCCCAGCCTTTTTGTCATCAGGGACTGGCTTCATGGAAGATCATTTTTCTGCGAGGGAGCCAGCAAATGTGCAGTCAAACCTCACTGCTCATGTTAATCTGTATTTGCAGCTGCTCCCCAGCACTAGCATCACCACCTCAGCTCCACCTCAGGTCATCAGGCATTCGATTTGCTAAGGAGCGGGCAACCTAGATCCCTCACATATGCAGTTCACAATAGAGTTCGTGCTCCTGTGAGTCTCTAATGATGCCGCTGATCTGACAGGAGGGGAGCTCAGGCAGTGATGTGAGCGATGGGGAGCAGCTGCAAATAGAGATGCGGCTTCATTCCTTATCCTCCACTCACTTCCTGCTGTGTGGCTGGGTTTCTAACAGGCCACAGACTGATACCAGGGTGGAGGATCCCTCTACTAGAGGATGATGAGGGACCACATGGAGTTGAAACAAGCTCCCATTCCTGAACCCAGCCGTGCGCTGCCCACCAGGTGAATTCAGCTGTAAGAGAGATCCCAATCAACCCATAGAATTATAAGAAATAATAAAAGCTCATTGTTTTAAGCCATTGTTTGTTATGCACCAGTAGATAATGGGTACATTTTATCAAGCCTGAGCATCTCTTTCTGGCATCTGAAAAGGATAAAAATTAAGTGAAGTTATGATTAATTTGAATAATTTATCCAATATGATTAATTTAACATATACAAATGAAACTGTTCTATAAATACAAATACATTCTTTCCAAGAATTCTTAGAAGATTTTAAGATAAATGATTATTTGGTACTCTCAAATAAAATCAATACATTCTAAGAAGAAAAAAACTTTTTAGGCTATAGCCATTGACTATAACACAATTAAATTCAAACGCATTAATAAAAGGACAATGAAACATCAGTCACTTGTAAATAAATTCTCCCCCATCACTCTTAGATCAAAGAGAAAATGTAACTCATGCCACAAAATAGTTATGAGAACAAAATAAAAACATCTGGGATTTGGCCAAAGCTATATGCTTTTATTATCAAGAAAAAAACCTAAAGGAATAATTTAACTAAAATAGGAAGAAAAAGGCAATAAAGTGAATTTACAGAAGGTAAAAATATGGGGACATAATTAAAGCAGAAATTAATGAGTTTAAAAAATTGGAAATAAGTGCAAAGGCATCTTTGAAAAGAACAATAAAACTGTGGCAAGACTAATCCTGAAGAGCAGCAAGAAAACGTCACACGTGCAGCACTGGGAATGTGAAGTGGCATAGGACAGATGCGAGAAAGGTATTTCGGTGACAAGAAAATAGTATGTATATTTCAGTGTTCATGAATTTGAAAATCTTGTTAAAATAAATAACTGCTCCAGAGAGTTGCCAAAACGACTCAAGAAGTAGAAAATTTGAAACTTTTTCAACTTGAAAACTTGAAAAAAGAAAGGAAAAAGTCGTTAAATAATAACTTCATAGAAGAGGCCTGTTATGTAAGGTTATGTGGTAGATTTCTTTTCATTGAAGAAATTTACTGTTCTTGCTGTTTAAAATGTTCCAGAACATAAAAGGGGATGGAAATGGTCCCAATTCCGTTTTTGAAACTAAAGCAACCCTGATATTCCAAACTAACTAAATTAGCAAAAACAAACAAAAAGGGAAAAAAAACCCCAAACAATCTGACCTAAGAATATAGATGAAAATAGGTTAAAAAAGTGCTAGTAAATCAAAACCAAAACTTTATTAAAAATAATACTCTCTAATAGAGTAGACTTTGTTCTAGTAATTCCAGTAATGTTTTATTAAATATAAATAATTACACTTTAAAAATCAAAGATAAAACTTACATATCTCTAGAGTAGCTCAAAAAATTCTTTGTTAACTAGAAATGGGGTACTTCATTAATGTCAAGAACACTTCTGTCAAACTAGCACTGATAAAATTCTTCCTATTAAAACATCAGAAGCATTCCTATTAGAGGCAGAAACCAAGCAAGGATGCTAATTTAACTATGATCATATAACATTTTCCATATACTTTGATTTGGTGGTGAAGAATCTTAAGGTTTTTTGATCCTCATTACCTTTACTCATTCTTTTCCCACTGATTTGAAATGATACCCTTATCATACAGCAAATTCCTTTGTATTACTGGTCCCATTCTCCCAAGCTTTATAGTCTGTGTTAAAGACTTGTATTTCTATCTCTCTCCCCTCCAACTTCATGCTGTTTTGATGATTTTAACTTCATAATATGTTCTTATGGCTGTTTTAAATCAAATACATGCGCATGCAAGTGCCCAAACTGACTTACAGAGAAGTTTTATCAGTTAACATTCCTACCAGCTGTGTGGCAGGCTGTTTCCAGTCTTGGGTATTTTTCTCCAAGTCAAGTTATTAAAATTATTTATTCTTTGAATCACCTACCCCTTGAAAAATGTGGTGGAAACTATCAACTGTTTTGCCCACTCCCTCATATGTCTATATTGATCTGTAGCCGTGTCTCTATATGTCAAATTGCATCGGGCATTTGTTGGCTACATGTGGGCATTTATAGGCTCTGAAGCTTATGCATGGACCTCAGGTTAACATCAGCTGAAGTAAATATTCATCTGTATTCATTCCAGCACTTTTACATTTAACTCTTTAATCCAAGTGAAATTTATTTAGATGGCTATTTCCAATACTTCCCTCAAAAATGTACAGTGTAATCCAAATACTGTTCCTCCAACATAAAGATGGTAATATATACACACAGAGAAATGGATAGAAGGCTACAGACATACCAAAATGTTTCAATACTATGGGTGGTAACATTAAGTAATGCTTTATCTATTCTTCTCTGCTTTTCTGTATTCAAATTTTCCACAATGAATATATTTCACTTTTGTAATAAGAAACAGACTAATTTCTTTCAGAAAGAAAGGTAATGAGGGCAGTTTGAAGGGTTACAGAGCTTCGGGGAATGAGAGTTGAGAAGGTTTCTCTTCCTCCATAGGTAGAGGTGATGAGGGAGTCAGGGAGAGATGAAGTTTGAATGTCAACGGTTTGCACTGCTGCACCAGCGCGGGCAGGAATCAGAGGTCACCTGCACCCATCTCACTGCCTGGACACAGGCGCCTTAGTGTGAGCCAGGGCCTGTGATGGGCCGATACTACTCGCTCCTGAACAAGGGGCCTGTGTCTTCCACTGTCCAACACAAAGGACAGAGGTCCTCTGTTTACTTTGGATTAGAAATGTTCAGATGAGGGACAGCAAAAACATTTGAGTTTTCCTCTTTTCAGTTTCTTACAAAAAACCAAACTGTAGTAAGTCAGGGATTTTTTTGGCATCTTCTGTGAATAAAAATCAATCAGATTAGGTTGCTGAAGGAGTCTTAAAGAGCTCCCTTTGTTTACTATGTTTTTTAGATTTATGGCTTAAAGCTTAAGAAGTAGCAGTGACCGATTAGGCACTCATTCATTCAATGAATTGTCCATTCATTTCCCAAGAAATGAGGCATTCCCAATCCCTTGGTCAGCTGGGCCAAGTGACCTTTGACTTTTGGCAATAAGATCATTATAAGCCGGAGGCACCCGCATAATCATGGATACACTCCTTATCCCTCCTTTTTTGTCTAGCTCCTGGAGTTGAAATGTTTCTTTCCCTTCAGATGCTCATTCAAACCTCCACCTCTTACAGAATTAGACCTACAAAGGAATAGAAGTTTTATCAGACACAAGAGTCTCTGAATCATGAAAGTCAAGGTGGTCCCACATTGAAAAGATTATGCCTGAGTCTGTAGGGAATGAGACCTTGAAGATCAAGACGGAGGATCCACGTCACGCTACACGGAATAGGCAGTTACAGTGTTTTCTAAATTCAGGAAGATAGAGCTAAAATGGTGTGTGTATAGGACTGGCAAAGTACATTTTGCCAGAATAGAGATTTTCTGTCCGATGCTAGCTAGTTCTTGAATAACTACCATAGTATCAGTAATTACCAAAGGCAGTTGATACAGGAAATTGGGGGGAAAAGGGGGCAGGGGCTTTTGCACTCCATGTCTGACCCTGGCCTCAGAGTCTGAACTGTCTTCCAGCAGTGTGAGATTGAGAATGGCCACCTGTGACAAGAAGTGCCCCTGATGGGATGTGGCGTGCACCTGAATGTTATGGAACAGGGACAGATGGGTCTGCTAAATGAGATCCATTTCACCATTCTCTGCCCTGACAACTCTAACCTGTTATGAACGTCATTGGGGGCAAATATCTGAAGTGACATTTGCTTGTCTTATTCTAGATCATAAGGGTTCCTCAGTGTGGTGATTAATTTTATGTCAACTAAGAGATGTCAGCTAAGAGATGCCCAAATAGCTGGTAAAACATTATTTCTGTGTGTGTCTGTGAGGGTCTTTCTAGGAGAGATTAGTATTTGCCTCAGTAGACCAAGTAAAGAGGATCCAGCCTCATCAATGCAAGTGGGCAACATTCAATCTGTTGAGGTCCTGAATAGAACAACAATGTGGAGGAAGGACAACTTGGCTGCTGATGGAGCTGGGACGGCCATCTTCTCCTGCTGTTGGACATCAGCACTCCTGGTTCTTGGGCTTCTGACTTGAACAGGGACTTAAATCATTGCCCCCCTTCGCCCACCCCCCCAGTCTGAGACTTGGACTTACAACATTGGCTCCACAGGTTATCAGGTCTTTGGGCTTTGACAGGAACTACACCGTTGGCTTTCCTGGGATGGAAGATCTGGGACTTATCAGCCTTTATGATTGTATGAGCCAAGCCCTTGTAATAAAACTTTCGGTATATCTCCATAGCTCTCATTTTTCTGTTTCTCTGGAGATCCCTGACTCATACACTCAGTGAGCCCTTCTAGGGATACTATTCAAAGTTGAATCTCTGAGGATCTGACACAAAGCAGTGGAATCGCCAAGCACCATGGCAGGGCCTTCCCATTTTTTTTAATCCTGAGTTTCTATTGCCTATCAGCAGGAAAGTAGAAAGTACAGTAAGCCCTCAGTTAACATCACTGATAAATTGTTGGAAATTGCAAGTTTCAGTGAAATGACGTATCATGAAACCAATTTTCCCATAATTGATATAGACAAGAGTTTAAATCCTATGGTCTATTTCTGGTTATGAAAACATTATCAAACTTCTAAATAAAGACCAAGACAATGTTAAACATTGAAATAAATGTGAGCTATACTTACATTTAAGAAAAATTAATACAAACAAGTAAGATCGTTATTTACTCGCTTATTCCAGTTTGGTGGGAGGTGGGGTGCGCTTATCCCAGCAGGATGCAAAACAGAAACCAGCCTGGCCAGGACATCATCCCGGGACGGGGCACACTCACACACACTCTGGGACAATATAGATACGCCAACTCACCTAATGTGCGCAGCTTCGGGATGTGAGGAGAAAGAGCAGTACCCAGAACAAACCCACGCACATGTGGGGAGAATGTGTGGACACCACGAAGACTGAGGTTCCAGCTTTCTCAAGGTTATGACAAAATGGTGAACAAAACAGTGTTATTCTGGGACCTGCTGAAGCCAGCAGACCTTAAGATATAGAAAAGAGCAGACAAAGAAAATCCCCCAAACCCAAGTCATTCCTTCCCACTCACAGCATTTTCCAAGTTCCAATGGAAGCAAGCATGCCCTCCCGTAGCAGGAAGATGAGGCGTGTTTGGAGTAGAAGGACTGTTCTGAGAAGTCATCAGAAAACCAGAGTTGGTAAAATTTATCGGAGATCCAGGCTTCGAGTGTGAGAGTAGTTTCTTGGGCTCCACGTGAAGCTGAGGCCGTCCTGTTTCCTCCTCGTCCCTCTGCTGTCGCTTCTCTCTCCTTGCTGCCTTGTGTGTGCCTCGTTCCCTCCCTCGCTCTCCTGTGGACTTTCCTTTCTTTTCCTTACTCGCCTGTTCCTCATTGTCTCTCTTTACCAGCAACAGGAGATACTAAGCACTCATGTGATTTTTAAATTTAATTTTAACATCCTTGATTTTAAGAGACAAAGAGACAATGTTGACATTTTATCTTGTTTTAATCAAAAATCCTAAATCTAGCTGGCCTTGATTCAGATGTGAGTCACTTATTTTTTCCTTTTAGTGTGTACAACATGTTCCATTGATAACAATAATCCTTTTGGTTTCTATCCTGGTCTGAAAGACACTTTATCCTGCCATTTTTTTTTTTTTTTTTGAGTTGGAGTCTCACTCTGTCGCCCAGACCGGAGTGCAGTGGCCGCTCCCGGCCACCGCAGCCTCGACCTGATGGGCTCGGCGATCCTTCCACCTCAGCCTTCCAAGTAGCTGGAACTACAGGCGCTCGCTACCACACCCAGCTCATTTTTTGATTTATTGTAGAGATGAGGTCTCACCAAGTTGCCCAGGTGGGTCTCAAACCCACGGGCTCAGGCAATCCACTCACCTCAGCCTTCCAAAGCGCAGGATTACAGGCTAAGCCTCCGAGCCCGGCTTATCCTGCCATTTTATTTCTTACTTTTAGATAACTGGACCTGTAGTTTTTCTTTTTCTTTCTTTCTTTTTTTCCTTGAGAGCATTTTTATGAGTCTGATGGTGCATGTTTGCAAACATAGTGGTAAATAACTGAGCACAACCCAGTTTCTGCCCATGACACAGCTTTTACCTATGCCCTGAAACTGCACCCCAGATCTGAGAAAAATGTGCCTGCCCGGTTCTTGATTTAAATATCACCAGAGATCTGGCCAGCCAGCTACACAGGCCTCTTTCTGATGCCAGACACGAGTCAGGCAACTAACCTGCTTCTCCAGTTGAACAGGACCTTGGAATTCCCCTGGATGAGACTCCTCAGTGGGATATGTCCTCTGATATTGCTGTTGGATCACACTGAATGAGATAACCAAAATTTCCTTCCTGTGGTGCCACTGACAGAGGGCTTCTGAATACTTATCTCATTTGATCTTTAGAATCAACCTTGTGAGGTAAAGATACTAATGTTTTCCCCACTTTACAGATGTGAAAACTGAGATTCAGGGAAATGAGGTGAGTTGTCTAGGGTCACACAGCCAGGAAGTGTCAGAGAAAGAATTTGAATAGCCTTCTGAACCCCAAATCCAGGGCCTGGCACAGCGTGGGCTTGCTAAACATTTCTTCTTCCCATCACATTTGCCACAAGCTAAAGAAAAGTCTTTGCTTTTGTCTTATAGGACCATCTCTTTGGGGGAAGGCATCATCACCCCCAGGACCCCTGGCAAAGAGGAAATAAAGATCCGGTCCTGCTGTGATACTCATTACTCAGATCCCAGGGCTCTCCTGGCCTCTTTGGGTCCCCTGTGCCAGCTCGGCTGATGAGAATGCTGTTTATGTACCACCTGCATGAAAAACCAAGGATTCCCCCAATTCTCATAGAGGATAACAATCAGGAGTCATTATCACCAGGCAGTGAAAATGTTAGTAGCCAGATTCATGTCAGGACTAAGTGGTGGCATGAGTCCCATAAGCACATGCTACTCATGTGACCCTCCGGCCTCTCTGTGGTTTGCTAGGTTGTGGGGGCGCAGGGACGGTAGGCGAAAGAGTAGTTTCTGACAACAACTGGGAAGGATTTTTGTGTTGTTGTTAGACCTGGGGGGCTCAGACAATCCTTTTGTCTCAGCCTTCCAAGTAGTGGGAACTACAGGCATGCACTACCACACTCGACTAATTTTTTAAAAAATTTATGGTAAAGACAAGGTCTTACCAAGTTGCCCGAACTGGTCTCAAACCCGTGGACTCAGGCAATCCACTTACCTTGGCCTCCCAAAGTGCTGGGATTACAGGCTGAGCAGCTGAGCCTGGCCAGCTTTTCTTTTTACATTACAATGGAATTGGCGTAAATTCCATCTATGAACGAAGATAATGAATGGAGATGAAGCTTGGACCCAAGTTAGAGAAGATGAAGTGCATACAGAAGGTCTGGTAAAAATATAAAACCTGGGCCGGGCACGGAGGCTCAAGCCTGTCATCCCAGCACTGTGGGAGGCCGAGGTGAGAGAATTGCCTGAGCCCACGGGTTTGAGATCAGCCTGGGCAACTTGGCGAGACCTCATTTCTACCATAAATCGAAAAAGAAAAAAAAATTAGCTGGGTGTGGTAGCATGCACCTGTAGTTCTGGCTACTTGGAAGACTGAGGAAGAAGGATCACTGGAGCCCAGCAGGTCGACGCTGGGGGGGCCGTGGTGTGCAAGCCGGGCTTGGTGGCTCAGCCTGTAATCCCGCGCCTTTGGGAGGCTGAGGTGAGTGGATTGCCTGAGCCTGCAGGTTCAAGACCCACCTGGCAGCGAGACCTCATCTCTACAATAAATGAAAAAATGAGCTGGGCGTGGTAGTGCACGCCTGTAGTTCCAGCTACTTGGAAGGCTGAGGGGGAAGGATCACCGGAGCCCAGCAGGTCGAGGCTGCGGTGGCCGGGAGCGGCCACTGCACTCCAGTCTGGGCGACCGAGTGAGACTCTAACTCAAAAAAAAAGAAAACACCACAGCTGAAAGAAGCTACAATGGAGATGGGTAGGGAGCCTAGTGACTAAGAGAAGGAGGAATGATGGGCATGTGCTCCCTTGGGAGGGGCTCTGCCTGCCAGCTCTTCGCACACAGGAATCTTGACACCAAGCATGTTCTCACATGTGTGGTGGTGGTGAAGAATTTCTGGTTAGAACAAAGAAGAGTCCGGGACAAGTTTGATGATTTACTTCTTGGAGATCATTCTAAACAACCCCAAATTTGGGAAACATCTCTGAATTCTCTGGCTCTTGCAGAATTCAACTGGGCAGTATAGAACCAGCACCTGTTCCCTTGGCAATGTCTCCAGAAGCCCCAAGAAGATAAGGCACATCTAGACATGAGATGTAGTTGCGGTAACCCCACTCACCAAACTATGCTCACAATCAACATGTTAGTCTTATAATTCTATTAGAATGATTCCTATCTTTACCACATTCTCAGACACACTCACACACACACTGCTTCCACACTGCTAAGTTTGAGTTTAAATCCTTCCTGATGAACTCCTACTCAGCCTTCAGGGCTCAGTTGAAATCTCACTTCCTCTGGGTAGCCTCCGTTGATCCTCAAGCATAGTCAGGGCCACCCATGAATTCTGACAGCACCCTGCCTGCTTCCCAGTGGCACTTGCAGCACGTCTTTGGTGTTTTGTCTGACCCCAAAGTGCAGGTGTGGATGCCCTTCTTCCCCAGCACACCTCTCATGAGATTCTCTTGGCCTTGCATGTATTCTCAGGTGTCACTGTGGAGGCTGAGGGTCCCGTGGGTGGAAGTGGGAGGCAGGCTGGATGGTGGAACCATGGGGATAGGGCTGAGGGGAGAAAGCTGGTGATTCTGTGAGCCCAGCCATATGGCACCCACTTTCTGCAGTGGCAAGTCGTCTGCTGGGGAGCTGCTGGGGAGCTGCCAGGCACTCAGCCTAAAAGCTTGGGTCCCTCAGCGGGGCTCAGTATGGTCAAGCTTGGAAGGAGGAAGTGGAGCCTCCCGAGGTAGGGGCTGCCATTGTTGGGCCATGAGGGCCAGCTGAAGTGGGAGCCATCAGCCCGAGGGATAGGGCCCTACTCCATCTTCCTGGATGACATCAGCCTGAGGACAGCAGGGATCACCCAATGATGAATTTGACTTAGGAAACGTAAAGGGTCCTTTCTTTCATCTAGATTCATAACGATTATGCCCATACCACAATTAGAATTACATAAGAACTTCCAAAATTACTGGTTTTTATGTCTACCTTCCCCTACTAGAATCTGTGGATATGCCCATCAGAAAGTCTAAAAAGTGGTTGGTTCTCAGCAAAGATTCACTCAATGAATGAGTGAATTAATCTTTGAAAAAATATCTTTAAATCTTCCAATAATCCTAGACTCTCTTGTTGAAAGCTTTTACCAAAACAAAATCATAAAACTGTCACCACCCTACATGTTTTTGAGAAGGATCACCTGAGCCCAGCAGGTCGAGGCTGCAGTAGCTGTGAACATGCCACAGCACTCCAGCTGGGTGACAGTGAGATTCCAACGAGAGAGAGAGAGAGAGAGAGAGAGAGAGAGAGAGAGAGAGAGAGAAACACTAGTCTGTGTCTGCCCTGAAACTCTGAAATCACAGATTTTGAAAAACAGATTTTTTTTTTTTAAAGGTAAGAAGATAACCCAGGAGTGGGCCTCATGTCCTTATGGATTAGATAACCTCATCAAGTGTTCATCCTCCCCTCTCGGTGCTCTTACCAGATCACCCCTTTCTCTTGTGTTTTTTCAGACTTAACTGCCTGATCAAATGGTTTTACACAGATACATTCAGGAAAGAAACTTGAGAAACAAGCAGCTGACACTGGGGTTTTTCATGTTGCAGAGGACATACTGAATGGAGATCTGTATTGAATGTTTTTCGGCTGATGGGACAGACACTACTGCAATATCCAATGGTTAGAAAATGTGACCTGCCAAGAGGTAGGAAAGACAGGAAAGGAGGTCCCTTCGTGCTGAAATCAAAGCAATGACATCTGACGTGTAGAGAAAAATAGGTCCTGTGTAAATATGTCATTGTAAGGGACAAGGCAATAGTATTCTCTGATAGTTGGACTCCCTTTCTTCATGCCGTCTGCCCAACCAAAAACAACCCTACTTTGCAGATTTCTGGCACTTTGCCTCTTCCCGTAACAACACCTCTGATACGTATGTTTATTGCAGCATTGTTCACAATAGAAAAAACTTGGAACCAACCATGCTGCCCAACGAAAGAGGACTGGATAAAAAAAAATGTGGTACATATACACAGTGGAATATTACGCAGCCATAAAGAAGGACAAAAATTATGAACTTCACAGCAACTTGGATGGACTTAGAGTCTATAATACTGAGTGATCTATCGCGGAAACAAAGAACTGAGTATCACATGTTCTCACTCATAAGCGGACTTTGAACAATTATCGTAATACTATAAGAAAAGGATTGGCAGTAGTGGGAAACTGCTGAGGTGGGGTGGGGGGCTGGGGGTAGGATTGGCAGTAGTGAGAATCTTCTGGGAGATGAGGTGGGCACACGTCATCAACAAGGGTACCTGCATAATGAACTTTTGTATACCTAACCCTGAATTGTACCCCACACCTTTAAAATTAAAAAAAAAAAATCACCTCTAAACACATATATAAAAATAGGGGCCACAGAGACATTTCTTTGAGACTTCTGGCTTTAAATGCTATTGGCTAGAAGTGTCTTGGGCAACTTCTCCCAACTTTCATCGTATTTTTGAAAAGAAAGGAAACAACAAGAACCCAAGACAACAAACACCAGAAACTTTGACCCAATTACTGATTTACCTGGATTCTTGGAGGCATTTTTATTAATTCTAAGGAGGGACATGTAGGATTGATACAAACCCATCCAGGTTATGCTTCACGTAACAGAGGTCAATGGGAAGCCAGTTGCCCCAAATTTTTGTTACACACAGAGAGATCAAAGATCTGTGCCAACTAGAACACTGGCAAGCACGCATGTGCCATGCAAATGCTGCTTTTTGAGGATGCTAATATTACATCTATCTGAAGGGAGCACCTCCCAGGAAATAACTGGTCAGGAAGTGTGTTTATATGTCAGGGAGGGGTAGGAGGAAAGAGAACCAGCAATTTGTACTGTATCCTGGGAGGTACAACCTTTACAAGCTAAACACTACAGGCAAGGGTTGGGCCAGGAAGATCCCTAATAGCAGTACACACTACCAATTGCAGTTTTGCAGGCAACTCTGTGGATCAGAGAAATACAGGACTGGATGGAAAAATGTTCTAGCTCAGTAGGATAAAAGCGTGTTAGGTGCATGCCTACTACAAACTGAAAACTGATCTGGACTTATGCATGTCAACTTGTACTCTAGATCTGAAAAGGGGATGCATATGTACAAAACTCAATAAAAAGGTACAATTAGTATTAATAAAGGACCCTAGCAAGAATGCAGACTATAAGGTCAATTAATTTCTAAGTACTAGCAATAAATAATTTTAAATGAAGAAAAATTATATATAATATAATCAAATACTTAGGAATAAGTATTACCAAAGATGTTTAAGATTGCTACATTGACAAGGTGTGGTGACTCAACCTGTAATCCCAGCACTTTGGGAGGCTAAGGCAAGAGGATTGCCTGAGTCCAGGAGTTTGAGACCAGCCTGGGCAACTTGGCGAGACCTTGTTTCTACAATAAATCACAAAAATTAGCCAGGTGTGGTGGTATGCATCTATAGTTCCAGCTACTTGGAAGGCTGAGGCAGAAAAATTGCCTGAGCCTAGCAGGTCGAGGTTGCAGTGGCTGTGGCTCTTTTTGAAAAAAAAAGGGAACAACAAGAGCTACTGCACTCCAGCCTGGGTAACAGAGTGAGACTCCAACTAAAACAGAAAGAAAGAAAGAAAGAAAGAAAGAAAGAAAGAAAGAAAGAAAGAAAGAAAGAAAGAAGGAAAGAAGGAAAGAAAGAAAGAAAGATCTCTACATTGAAAACTAAAAAACATTGAAGGAAAAAAATTTGAAAGACCAATAGAGGAGAAATATACCATGTTCATGGATCAAAACATTATATTGTTAAGATATCAATTCTTTCCAAGTTAGCTTGCAATCTTTTTGTTTGTTTTGAATTGAGGTCTCACTCTGTTACCCAAACTAGAGTCCAGTGGCACAATCATGGCTCACTGCAGCGTTGACCTTGTGGGCTCAGTCAGTCCTCCTGCCTCATCCTCCCAAGTAGCTAAGACTACAGGGATGGCTAATTTTTTGATATTTTTGCAGAGGTAAGTTCTCACTATATTACTTGGGCTGGTCTCAAACTTGAGAACTCAAGCGATCCTCTTGCCTCAACCTACCAAAGTGCTGGGATTACAGGCATGAACCACTGCATCTGACTAGGATTGCAATCTTAATCCAGATTCTACATGTTCTTCTACAGTGTGATTTTGCCACTGCCCCATCAATAGAAGAAGTCTAATTTTGAATCCAGATGGGTTTGTATGCAGTATGGGTTCCTGTGCAGACCATAAATGGCAGTGCAACTTCAACCTAGATTGCTGGACTTTTTTTAGACTTCACCTGTCATATAAGCAGTCTCACTGCACTGGCGCACCATGCCATAAGGAGGCCCAAAGTAGTGTACCTAGAGAGAGCACATGGGGAGGCCCTAAGACTATGAAAAGAGAATATGGCTGTTTGGCCAGTTCCCCACTGCTCTAGTTCCTTGATGTTTCAACCTTAACCATTATCCAACTACAACTACATAAGAGACCCCAGAAGAATGGAGCTACACCCTTCTAGAATTCCTGTCCACAGGAGCCATAAGAAATAATAAATGACTATGTTGCTTTAAGTCAACATGTTTTGAGATGGTTTGTTATGAAGCAAGTAACCAGAACAGAGATCTCAGAGTACAAAAAGGATCCTTAGTCGGGATGCAAAAAGAACCATAAACTTTAAAAAACGATATCAGATTTTATTAAAATTCAGAACTTCTTTGCATCAAAAGATAACATTAAGAGAGTGAGAAGGTGAGTGACAAAATAGGAGATTTTCACAAAACATATCTGATAAAAGGAGTCATATGGGGAATATAAAATAATGCCCAGAAATATTAAAAAATACAACAAACAACCCAACTAAAAAGTTCACAAAATCTTTAAACAGTCACTTTATAAAAGAGAAAGTCTAAATGCCTAGTAACATTGGTCAAAGACAAAATCTGATATTAATAGATACCAAAGGTAATTTGATAAAAGTCAATGTTTATTTTTTATTAATTTCTTAGTATGTTGGGAAGAGGGATTCTTTCTTAATATGATGAAATATATTTAAATAAAACCAACTGTCAATATAATTTTTAATGATGAACACTAAGGGTATTCCATTCAAAGCAAGAAAAAGACAAGGAATACTGTGTCATTTATCACTTTTCTGGAAGTTCTAATCAATGTGATTAGAACTAAAAAAAAGTGTAGCTTGGAAAGGAGAGAAAAACTGATTGTTTTTAACATATGCACAAATTTTCTACCTGGAAAAGTGTTAGATGGATAGGGTGGTGGGGAGCAGTCTTCCCTGAGTGTAGGTAACAAGATGGTCTATTGTCTGTAGATGATTTAAAAACAATAATAAATTGGTTAAATATACATCAGCTTTTTATTATCACATTACAAGGACAATTCTAAGCAATGCCAGTGATGAAACTCTAAAAAATAATTTGTCTAACTTCTAAACAATTGTTGCAGTTACTGTTGACTTTTAATGACATATGTTTCATATGAGCAGATTTCCATTACTTATGCTTTAATAAGTATTGTGTGCTACATGGAAATTAGTTGAGACCCCCCTCCCCACCTCCAGCAAATAGCTTGACACACAGGAACTTAGTTACATAGATTGTTTGGAGAGTAAGTTTATAACAATTTGGAATCATTTGGTCCTGCCTCAGGAGTACTTTGTGTCTCTAATTCTGTGGTGCTACCCAGCTTTACACTGAAGGAGTAGATTTGCAATAAACATTAATGGGTCTGTAACTGTAAGGACAAAGAAACAAAATCTGAGTTATTTCAACCTGGTTACGTGACCATTTCCAGGCACACTCGAAAGGGCAAGGCTTGAATGCCTTGATCATTTTCACTAAGAATGGAAATTCATCTCAAAGCAATGGACCAAATCATGACATTGCTTGTTATCATTCACCTATTTTTTATAATATTTGCATATAAAGGAAAACTTTATACGTTTCCATGAAATATAAGAGAAATGTATAATGAATTTTCTGGTGAAGATATTTTAGTGACAGCATTGTTGTTTCGGACAGTGCAATATCTACCAAATCCATCCTTGTCTTTTAGACTTTTCCTGTTATATTTGGTGCTTCATGTGGCAAACACTTCTGAGATTAATTTTCAAATTATAAAAGTGTCTTTTCTTCAACAGTAAGCAAAGATTGCTAAATCTGGCCATCACCCAGTGAATGTAAGCATGCAAAAGATCATTTTTGGTGAGGGCAGTGACAAATTTGTAAATGTCTCAGACAAAAACTGTCATTATTGTTGCCAGTTTATAACTCAATTTTGTGCCAGATCAACATATGGGTATGTTTTCTCTCCTTTAAAAAATACATTGGTGTAATTTAAATGTATTAATTTATTTTTCCTTGTTGGATTATAATATTTTATCTTAATTATTTTACTGGCACGATTATATAGAAAAGGTTCATTAGAGGAACAGTTTCATTGTTTCTTCTATCATTATTATTGCCATTTGTTTAATTTCATGATTATTATTAAAAATAATTTTATTGTACACTGGAGAGGGGAATTTTTAAAAATCACCCTGCTCCAGGTGTCAAACATGCAAGGTACACCACTGCCAATATTTTCAGGATGTTACAAAAAGAACACAGCCTCTTCTGAGGATCAAACCCGTTATATTGGTTCTTGTTCTATAGTCTTCATGATCTATACGGAAACAATACTGGTATGTAAATACTGGAAAAGTTGATATGGGTTTCACATAATCCAGATCCTTGGCTGTTCCTTCTGAATGGAGAAAATGACTCTTGCTTTTGGGAAACCCCATAACCACTTTTACTGGTTTTAAAATTTAAAGGATCAAATATAGCAGATGTTTAAGGCTTAGATCTCTGTGTGCATTTATCCCCTGTGCTGTGGCATGGTGTCCAGTTCATTTTTTGAAGTGACAGTTGTTTTACAGTATAGCATCTGTTAATAACATAATACTTTGACTTACGAATAACAAAGACAAATGCTCAACATACCACAGATGAGTTTCTGAATGAATAAATAAATGTTAAAGACAGCCTACACCCTTGAATAGTCCTGGAGTTTGTCCTTGAATGTATGTGCTTCACAGGAATAGGGTGACCAACCATCCTGGCTTGCCTCCAACTGAGACGTTTCCAGGAGGCAGGACTTACAGTGCTAATATCAAAGAAGTCTGGGAAAACCAGGATGACTCAATCACCTTAAATGTAAGATTTGCTCACCTGATCTGTACATACCAGGGGTGCCAAAAAAAAGTATACAAGTTTTAAGTGATGTTATCTATGTGTTACTTTTTGAAGTTGAAATGAATCACAGTAGCAATGTGTGGTATGACGTTTGCTCAAAAGATGGTGTTAATCAAATGAATGCTAGTGTCACCATGGACAGGCAGGACAGTCAAAGAAAATGGCAGAAGCAAGGCTGAGCGAACACCGTGCTACACATTGCTACTGGAATTTAATTCAACTCCAAAAAGTAATACATAGATAACATCTCTTAAAATGTGTATACATCTTTTGGCACCACATGTATACGTGTATATATTCCCCCCAACTAACCTACAGGATAATAATAATATTTTCTCTGCCAAACTTGAAACAAATGTTTAAAGTCTGCAGATAGTTTTAGTTCCAAACACTCAGTTCTCCAAGAAGCATAAAGCTCATAATTTCCCCTTCCTGTAATCACAGCTGATTCAGCAATGGAGGGTGTGGAGTGAAGAGGAGAATCTAAAAACTCCAATTCAGAAGACATAACTGAGGCTTTTAAAAAATGTCCTGATTTTATGTGCATCTTCAGATATGTCTTGGGAAAGAGTAGCCACAGCCAGACATTGGAAACCCTGGGGTGTCACGGTAGCTTTATTTTTTTAAGTGGGCTATGGGTGTCACGTGGTGACAGTAGAGGACTGGGAAGTCTATGGATTGCAATGTGGTGTTGCATGGGCATCTACGGGGCTCTTCTGCCTGCTTTTATCTGGCCGAAGTCACCCTTTCTCTCTTCCTTTCTCCTTTCCCCACCCTTTTTCCTCATTGGTCACATTTTCCAAACACTGTGCTCTGCATGCAATTGGTTTCCCATCAGTTGATCCCTCTTAGCATAGAGAACTACACTCAGTGTGTCTTCTGCAGGTCATAGTTGCCAGCTGACCTATTCGTTTTCCTCGACCCCTTTATTGGTGCTTCATTCTTTGTTTGTTTGTTTTTAGAGAGGCAATCTTGCTCTACTGCCTAGGCTGAAGTGCAGTGTCGCTATCATAGCTTTCTGCAGTCTCGGACTTCTGGGTTCAAGTGATTCTCCAAACTCAGCATTCCAAAGTGCTGGGATTACAGGTGTGAGCCACCACGCCCAGTCTGTGCTTCATTCTTATAACCTGCACGATGAAGAAGCTACCATCGGAAAAAATGTGTGGACGGCGATGGGAGTGTGTGGGAAGGTGTCCATGCAGTGGTGGGTGCAAGGGCACCTACGAGGGAAGCCCAACTGGCTAAGACCTTTGAGTAGGAGTCTAATGGTTTATAAACCCCTGCAGAGACTAGTGAAGTTGTCTTTATTTCCACTTTTCTGAGCATGTGTTAAGCATCGGAATTTGTGGTTTCACACTTAGGAGCGTGATGTGGTTTTCTCATCTCTTTGGAAAAGCTTCTGCCCCTGTGGAATGTGCGTGAGGAGGGACAGGCGCAGGAAGGGGAGAGGGGGTTCATCTGAAGGTTTGCATTGTCTTTGGAAATCAGCGTCAGGTCTGGTGTTACACACTTTCTGAGAGTTTTGGATGTATAGTTTCCTATTTTTTGAGCCTTTTGGAAAATATCACCACATAACCAAGATAAGAGAGAGACAAGGAGGAGGTTTGGAGCCTCAGGTTCAGATGTAAACCCCAGAGAGAGTTCAAACCCTTTCTTGAGCTTATTTCTGCCTTTCAGAGGGTGTCCTCCCCACTGGCCCCCCACCCCCACCCTGAGACAGTCATTTCAGACTGAACGCAGCGTCTGAGAAACAGGTTGGGTACTGGTCATTTTTGGTAAAGTCTTTTGGTAAGTTAGGGCTGTAGGAAGCCTTAAACGTCTTGGTTTAGTTTCAACATAATGGCTGTGATCTTATTTGTGGAATGAAGATGAAAAACATAGCCAAAACACATTGGTGGAGGTGGGCTGAAGTGGGCTGCTGATTAAGGAATTAGCTTGATGACTCTCACATGAAAGTTAAGCGGTGGAGTAATTAAACACATGTGACCAGTGTAGTATACTACAGATGTGTTTTCAGAGTTTAAAACTTATGTTCCTGGTAAGAGATTTAGTGTAAAATAACCCTTCGGGATATAGTCATTCCTTCTGTGGCTCCCTGCTTTAGTTTACATATTTAGCAAACAGGATATAATCCCTGGGAGTCTGTGAGAGAAAAGCAAGTACTGGCCACAGCACATGTCTCAATTTCAGGACCACACTTGTTGGGACTCAAATGGTCGCATCCTTATAGAATTCTCCCTGCCTCCACTGAATCCCCAAATGCCCCGGACATGGACTTGGAAAGGCTTTCATTGGCCTCCAATCACTGCATGAAGGACTTCTGCCTAAGACACTCAGCACCCGTCACAATTCAGTGTAGGGCTGACATTATTTATTCTCAAATCATCATCACTGATGACAGTGAAGTGAGCAAGAAGCAAGGGCTTCATGTTTATTTTTATTTTAATTTTTGAGACAGTGTTTCATTCTGATGCCCTGGCTGGAGTGCAGTGGCACAATCACGGCTCACCACAGCCTTGAACTCCTGGGCTCAAGCACTCCTCTTGCCTCCGCCTCAGGAGTAGCTGGGACTATAGGCATGTGCCACCACGCCTCGCTAATTTTTCTATTTTTTGTAGTAACAGGGGTCTCACTTTGTTGCCCAGGCTGGTCTTGAACTCCTGGCCTCAAGCAATCCTCCCACCTCAGCCTCCTGAAGTGTTGGGATTATAGGCACGAACCACTGCACCCAGCTTCATGTTTTTAAAGAACAATCTGTCGGCAGTGTTCAAAGGTGAATCGCAGGTCCTGTCCTCTTGTAAGCAGTGATCGTCTCTGGAAAACTGAGCTAAAGCACACCAGGTGCTCATTCAGGAGAGCATTGGCCACCTTATTCCAAAGACTCTTGTAAAGGGTATAGGAGGAAATTGGACTAGTCTAGTAGGCTCCAGGCATAGTGAAGATGCGGCATCACCTTGGCCTTCAGCCTCCTGCAGTCTCTAAACCTGAGTGTCTGAGTCTGCTTGGAGGACTATAATAAAACACCGTAGACTGAATAATTTATAAACAATAGAAACTCACAGCCTCACAGTTATGGAGACTGGAGAGTCTAAGATCAAGGCATCAGCAAGTTTGATGTCTGGAAAGGGCTAGTTCTCTGTTTCAAAGATGGCGACTTCTCACTGCCTCTTTTGTGAGGGTGCTAATTCCATTTGTGAGTGCTGGGGTATCATGACTTAATCAGCCTCCAAAAGCCCCATCATGTCTTCATACTATTGCATTGGAGATTAGGATTTAACATCTGAATTTTTAGAGGACACATACCTTCAGACCACAGCACTGGGTGAGCTTGAATTCTTTAGAATTGGGCCTGATGGAACAGTTTTTACCAAAAAAAAAAAAAAAAAAAAAGGTATAGAGACAATGCTGACTACAAAGATGATCAAGAGACTCACCCTAGCTGTAGGCTCCTGTATTCAACAGAAACCTCAAAGGCGGGAAGAAAGGGGGAGGTGGGGCCGTGACTCTGATTGGGTATGGGGCTTCTTTTTGGGGTGATGGGAACGTTCTAAAATTAGATTGTGGTAATGGCTGCACAACTTTATAAATATACTAAAAATCATTCATTAAAAATTACTGAAAATCAATATGGTATATGAGTTATACTACAATACATCTGTTAAATGAAAAAGGTAGATCATAGAAAACTATTATAGATGCAAAGGATTATTGCTGCTACTTCTCTTGCTGGATGGACAATGGGTGACTGCTGTTGACTACAGCATAACCCAGAAAACTAGAAAACTAGCATTAGGAAACTAGAACAATTCTGTTTCCTCTGACTAAAGCCAGTAAGCAGAAATTCCAGGGATGCCGATTTTGGCTTGAAACAAGCAGGAGGCTTCTGACTATTAAAAAGGCCCAATTAAACAGTGGGAGGGTTTGTGTGAGGTAGTGCTCTCCCTGGTCCTAGGTTCAAGCTCAGTGATCTCCCAGGGTTGAGGAACCAAGGACTCTGCATTGAGTTGGGTGAAATGTTGCCTCCTAAGATGATTTCAAGCTCTAAGGATCAGGGATTCTACTGTTGGGATGTGACAAATCTCCTTTACCCTCTGGGGCTCATTTTGTCCATCCAAAAGCTGGAAATGGTTCCTGTCACATTTCTAACTCATCTGGATGAGGATGTTTATGTGATGTTTTGAGATTTGTTGATAAAAGAGGCCAGAGGAACACAGACTCCCTGAAGACTTAGACTTAGGTAATACAGTAACAGGAACTCGGCAACTGACAGACTACAATTGTGCGTCTGTAATAATAGTAATTAATGCAAGAATAATAACTTCATTTTCTATTTCCTATTGCCACTTTTGTTCTGGGCAGCTCACAAACCCAACAGAAAGAATTTTAGCCACTTCTGGGATATGGCCTGATAGTAGTGTTTTAATATTTGTTTGTTTTAGTGTACATGGTTTTTTAAAAAAATTATAAAAGCGTTATTTTGCCTGTAAGGAATTTAGAAAAGGCAGAAAGCAATGAAAGATAATATAAATGAAATGAGAATCCCACAAGCCAGTAATAACCACTATTAAAATATGCCCTGTATTTTGGTGTATACCTTTCTAATCTTTTTTCAATCATGTACACTATATTGTTTTGCAAAAATTAAAATGTTAGTAAACCGATTTCTAATTTAACAATATATTGCAGTCATTAAGTATGCCTCCAAAAATTATCATTAATGGTGATATAGGATTGTATTCTACAATATATGTTTATATATTAAAATATAAAATATGTTATATGTTATTTACTATATTATATATTCAAATATAAAATTAATATACTACATGTTAATCTAAAAATATATCTATGCCCTAGTATTGTAGATTTCGGTTGCTTTTAATAATTGTTTTTACTATTGATAATGACATATTTGAAGTCAAAGCCTTGTACATATTTTTGGTATAAATGCCCTGGACCATGGACCCTAGATGTGTAATTTCTGGCCCAAAATATATAAACATTATTCAGATTTTTTGATAGTTATATTCAAATTGTCCTTCAAAGAATTTGTGTTTGTTATACACAAGCCATCATGGCATGAGGGCACCCATTTCTCCATATCATCTTTAATTTGAGTTATAATTATTAAATATTTACCAGTTTTGTGATATGTATACAATGGTATCTCATTTATTAAAATTTGCATTTTCCTAATGATGATTGTGTTTGACCACTTATTCTGCTTCAGTATTTAGTTATAATTCTTCTTTTGTGAATTGCATGCTCATGTCCTTTGTTCGTTTTCCTATTAGACAGTTTGTCTTTTTTTACTATTAATTTATATATTCTGATTATTAAATCTTTGATTCCTTTACAAGTTGCAGATATTTGTCCCCAGATTGTTGTTTGGCTGGTAATTTTTTTTTTTTTGAGGGAAAGGTAAGTTTATTCTTTTTAAAACATTTATTGAAGGGAAATATACATATATAATGTACCATCTTTATCACTGCTAAGTTGTACAGTTCAGTGCTAATAAATGCATTTATATTCTTTTTTCCCCTTCATACACCCTCCTGCCCTGCCTGTTAATTTTATTTCTTGTCAAAAATCTAATGATTTTTTTATTTGCAGTTTTTGTCTTTGATGTGATTCTTAGAAAGTACTTCCCCATCCAAAATGTATATAGAGATTTGTTCATTTTCCTTCAAGGTTTTTATAATTTCACTTTTTACATTCACAAACTATCTGGTGTTGATATTGATTTACGTGTGTGAAGTAGGAACTTCGTTTTTTTTCCCCCAAATGGTTAGCCATTTGACCAATTATTGAAAATTTAACTCTTTATTAAACCAATCTGAAGGGACATTTTTATTATGTATTAAAATTTCATGTATATTTCGATCTGCCTTTGGATTTTTAATTCACTTTCATCAATTTGTCAACATTGGCCGATGTTGCTCCCAGACTATCTCAACTAATGTTATATATTATATAGCCATATTATAATATCTAGATGGACAAATTGAAGTTTATTTCATATGAAGTTTTTTCTAACTTCATATGAAGCATTTCTGTAGCTAGAGTCATTGAAAATCTTTTTTCACTAGGTATGTTTACGTAGTTCTTGCTGATATATAATAAAACTGTTTTATTTATTTATTTGTTTGTTTATTTTCTTGAGTCAGAGTCTCACTCTGTCGCCCAGGTTGGAGTGCAGTGGCACACTCATGGCCACCCCAGTGTTGACCTGCTGGGTACCAGTGATTCTTCTGCCTCAGGCTTCCAAGTAGCAGGAACTATAGGCACGTACTACCATGTCCGGCTAATTTTTGATTTATTGTAGAGATGGGGTCTCACCAAGTTGCCTGGGCTGGTCTTGAACCAGCGGTCTCAGGCAACCCACTTGCCTCAGCCTCCCAAAGTACTGGGATTATAGACTGAGCCACTGAGCCTGGCCTAAAATTGTTGTTTAAAAAACATGTTTTATCACATTACAACTAACTAAACTATCTTATTAGTTGGAGTATTTGTCTAGAGAAAGCAGAAAAATAATTTATTCCAAAAGAGGACAGATCAAAACAGAATTTAGCATAATTCCATCACATGGGAACAGATATTTCTTCTGAACACTTTCTTCTTCCAATTGTCCCACTGGAGTCTTCTGCACCCACAGCAGCCTCGGGGGCATCTGAGACACACTGTTTACTGGCACCGTGAATGGACAGAAGCCATCTTCAGATGCACAGACTCCATGAAAGAGAGATTTAACATATTTCTCACAAGCTAGCCCTTCCACCTCAGAAGAGAACATACTACCAAACTCTAGAAGACGTTATTCAAATGGTCAAAGTATCTGAAAGCCAAACAGGTGTGTTGAGGGAGGCAAGCGAGATGAGGAGCCACTTTTGCAGATAAATGAGCTCTCTCCATCACCAAGATGACAAAGCACCGACCAGAGTGTCCTCTTCCTCCAGGGCAGGGATCCCTAAGTTTCATATTTTAGCTATGGCCCAAAGAGAGGATTGAATGGGGCCAGAACAGCAATCAGGCAAAGCAGACAACAGCAAACTGAGCAAATAGCCAGAATAGTGATGATGACATGGAGCCCTGAAGGGTAAACCAAGGTCCAAGAACACACTCACCAACAAAACCACTGTGAGGTCTTTGTACACCAGAACTGCCACCAAGCTGCCATCTCTGGACCTGCTGATGCACTTTTGTCCTACAAGGTTTAATATTTTAAAAGTCCATTTCCTCTTTCCTAGTAGATGATAATATCTGCAATTAATGGAGATTTAATCTCATATATGTATGTCTTTCTCCTGATCTTTTTTTGTGTTTTACTGCATTGACTTGCTATTTTAGACCAATGAGTCAACAACAAACAAACGAGACAGACTTATCTTTGCCCTATAAACTATTGAAATGTTTCTAACTTTTTGCTGCTAAATGCAGTGGTACCAATATATATATGTGTGTGTGTGTGTGTGTGTATATATATATTATATATATATATATATATATATATACATACATGTTTTAAGCAATGTTATCTATGTATTACTTTTCAAAATTGAGTTGAATTACAGTAGCAATGTGTAGTATAATATTTGCTCAATTGTGCTTCTGCCATTTTCTTTGACTGACCTGCCTGTCGCATAGTGACGATAGCATTCATTTGATTAACGCCATCTTTTGGGTGAATGTCATACTTAAAATGTGTATTTGGCAGTTTGTTCTAGAAATAATATGTTAATTATACTAAGAAGTTTCTTTTCCTTATTCATTAAGAATTCTCTTTTTTAAAAAAAAAAAAAGATTGCTGAGTCAGGCATGGTGACATGCACTTGCAATCCCAGCTACTCTAGAAGATGAGGTGGAGGGATCCCTTGAGCCCAGGGGTCTGAGGCTGCAGTGAGCTATGGTCATGCCACTGCATTCCAGCCTGGGTGACAGAGTGATACTTTCCTTCTTGAGATGAATATTTTATTTATTTTCATTATTCCTTTTTCAAAATAATAATAGCATTTTAGAATAGCTCTGAATAGAGCTTTGTCCTCTGCCAGAAGTTTTGAAATCTGGTGTTATTGTTGTTATTTTCAAAACAGTATTTAATTACATGGTTTATTTCCTTTCTTACTCAAGAGTTATTTAGAAGACTATTACTTCATTTCTTGGTATTTGGATTCTACTGTTTAACATTTTTCTCACTAATTCTTTGTACTGTTAGATTATGGTCAAAGAGAGTTTACATTTAATAATTTATTGGCATTTCTTTATGGCCTAATATATTATCTTAGTTTATAAGTATCCCATGGTCATTTTAAAGAAATATGAATAGGTGTTTGTTGACTATAAATGCTGAAAATCTTATCGATTATTTAGTTCCTTTATGTGTCCATTTGATTAATCATGACCCATGAAAGAAATGATAGATGTTACCACTGAGATTACAGTTTTATCAATTTCTTTTCGCTTTTTAAGATCTTATTTTAATATTTAGCTGCAGAACATAAACATTCATGAGCCTATCTTTATGATTTGTATCTTGTATTTATATGATATTCTATGTTTTTCTTGCATTTTTCTTTATTTGATATTAATATTGCCACCCCTACTTTAGCTTTTATTTTGTTTTGTTTTCATTTATATATTATATTATGTGCAGCCTTTTAAAGAAGAGCTTTGTGGATCACTTTATTTTAGGCCTGCCTTTTGTAAACCCTATTCATGACCCAGATTTTTGTGGAGAAACTAGAAACCTCCTTATGTGTTTCAAGTGGAAAGGTATTTAATACAGGGAGTTAGGTGCTTACAGAAGTGTTAGGGGAAGGCTGGCAAAATGAAGAGGTTAGCAGCTTCTATTGGACTATTAATTTCAAGTTTACAGCACCATATCTATGGCCCATGAGTCAGGAAGCTATTGCTGCTGCTGCTGGCACAACTGCCTCATATCCCTTGAAGCTGGTGACCAGACACCGGAACACAGGTCTGACCACCATCAGTCGTCCTGTCTGTCCAAACTTGTTTCCTAAAAACCAGCAGCAGAAAGTTGGCTCCCTTGAGTCCCCAAGCTAATTTGTACCTAGTACCCTCATTTTGAAGTCTTTTGAAAAAGGTAATTTTTAGTTTTACAACCTCTCTAAGTAGAAGGAAGATGGAATGGAAGTTAAGAGAGCCAATCCAGAGAATCCCTTTGAATTCTGAGAGCCCTTCTGTTTCCAATGGAGAATTCAGCCTAGTGACATTTATGATGACAACTAATAATATTGATCTGGCTTCTTTATTATTGTGCTTACATGCATTTCTACTTTTCCTTTTTTTAGTAATTTGCAAGTTTTATATCCCATTTTACTCTACCACTGATTATCTTTAAATTAAATATACATACATAAATATATATATATTTAGACTATATCTATCTTTAGGTTAAATATATACTTCCATATATTTGCACATATATGGTATATCTGCCTTTTTCAAGGTCAAGCATAAATTAGGATCTATCAATGCATGTACTAGACAGATCAGTGAAAAACTCTTGTTGGCAAATAAGAGAAATCCTCTGAAAAATAGAAAAGGATTTTAATGGAAGGATACATGGCGGGTCATAGAATGGGTGGGCAGCCTAGAGAGCCAGCTGGGGAAGTGGGCAGGTGACAGGAAGCTAGACCAAAGTCAACCCAGGAGAAGCCTGTGTAGAGTCCTGCCACTGCTGCTGCTGCTACCACCACAGCCCCGGGTCATAGGCCTCTGCTCTTTCCTTCTCTTCCTCTAGATTTAGGCCACCCATCTAGAATCCAGTTAGTAGGGGTCTGGGGGGACAAGTGTTTGTTTTTTATGGCTTCAGTCATGGAAGGCCAGCCTCACGTGCCACCGAAACTCCCACGAAGGCTGATTCCTTGAAACTAGGAAGGTGTCGGGGACTGGTATCCTCCAAGTTAAATTGTCCATTGCGCACACTTCCTCATTGTAAAAGATGAGAGATTTAGTGTGTTTTCCCTTCTTCACTGTAGTCTGATCAACAAGCTTCTGTGAATCAGAAGCTGTCATAAGCACAGATGATAGAAATCAAAAGGCCAGTTTCTGTTTGCAAGGAATCCATAGTCTGGTAGGGTAGCATTAGATACTTAAAGGTACCGTTTTAGTGTAATGACACACATGCTAAGATCGTGTATGTTCACAGCATGGGATTGGAGCAGGGGAAAGAGAGGCTTAGCTCTGTCTGAGTGGGAAAGGACTAGCGTCTGATTTGATCTCAAAAAATGAGTATTTTTTAGGTGTACAGGGGGTGAAAGACCCAAGGACTGGATATGTGGGATCCCATGGTGCATAGAAAATATATGCACTTTGCTGTTACCAGAGCAAGTTTCACCAGTGCAGGCTGGGACCAGAGGAGCTGGGGCTAGAGAGGTAAATGAGGTCACTTCACATTAGAGGTACCAAGGGAAGGTGACGCAGAATACAGATCACCTTTACCCTCACCAAGTTGGGCCTAATGATTCTCTCTCTCTGAAATGTGTTGAGTCTTTGGACCCACAGAACTTCTAACCATACTGGAGCCTGGATAAAGAATGGGGGATGCAGAGAGATGGCAGAGCTAGAAGAAGCGTGCCCATGGGACAGCTGTATCCCTGCCGTTGGCTCAGCAAAGAGAAGAACATTGCCTGTAGTCCAGAAAGCAGCAGAGAAGGTGGCTAGGTTTGCATGGCCTTTAGAGTAAGGGACCCCCCAAGGAATCTTCTGAGAGGAGGACCACCTGAGTCAGGGAACTTACATGGGGGAAGCCTCCCTGCTCCAAGAAAGGACAACATGTGAATGGCTGGCCGTCTGAGGCCACTATGGGCCCATTCATGTTAACCAAAGAAGTGGCCACAGAGCGACCACAAGAGGGGCTTTATAGAAAAACATGAACACACTTTATGTCTATGCCTCCAGCGAACTGAGCCTTCTCAATAATGTTGGCATTTGCTGATAGTTAATTGAGAACGCCAAGAAGGGAGTTCATGACACAGCAATGGAACACTGCAATACTTCCTTAAAATTCTTTTTTTTTTATGGCAATATAACAATTTATTGTATGGACAACAAATGTTATTACTTTATAAACAATTCTGTTTATTAAAACAAACAAATTTACATAGCCTAAATAAACCTTCAAATTTCACTGTGTGCTTGCTAGCAAACCAGGTTACAAACATTCAAGCATTTCTGTTCTTCTGATAGTGTGATCCATGTGCGAACAGCTTTCTTCAGTTTTAAAAACTGAATCTGCTTATTTACTAAACACAAACTTATAATATATACATTTTAAGAGAATAATTATCTTTGCTATGATGTCTATGAAAATATTTCTTTATATTATATCAAATTACACTTATGGCTTGTAAGTATTGATAGTATGAAGATGCATCAAGTTAGTAATGTTCTGGTCTCATTTTCTCATTTGCATGTAAGTAGTAAGACAAATTATTTTTAAAACTCTCAATGATTCTTTGTCATTTATTCCCAAAGATAAATGTTATTCTGAGCACTCACCTCATTCCGAACTTACAATAATGCTTAATGTGAGCCACAAACAACCTCTTCACTTCGATCTTTTAAGGGAGATTACATATCAGTGTTCTTCATTCTCCATGAAAAACATGAGATGAGGGCTGATGACCTACTATACAGGACATTTCATAGCTCTTACATACCAACAATAGACCCCATGCCTTTACATAAACACTACTAATGAAGGCATAGCATCATGTGAGTTGAGTTACATTAATATTGTTTGCTTTGTGAAATATCCTCGTCTTCTGTCAATGCAAAACCAAAATTATACAGAGAATATACTTATGCCTTCCTAAAAAACAAACAAATAAAACCATCTTCTAATGCCACTCAATATTTGATATTTATTTCAAAACCCTACAAATGTGAAGAATGTGGCAAAGCCTTTCGCTGTCAAGGAGAATTTGCTGAACATAAGACCTTTCATACTGGAGAGAAACCCTATAAATGTGCAGAATGTGGCAAAGCCTTTCACTCTCATTCACATCTTACTCGACATACAGTTATTCATAATGGAGTGAAACCCTACAAGTATACAGAATGTGGCAAAGCCTTTCAGTTTCATTCATACCTTACTCGGAATATGGTGATCCATAATTGAGAGAAACCCTATAAATGTGAAGAATGTGGCAAAGACTTTCACTCTCATTCAAACCTTTCTCGACATATTCTGATCCATAGTAGACAGAAACCATAGAAATGGGAAATATGTGAAAAAGCCTTTCGCTCTCAAGGGCGATTTCCCGTACATAAGACCGTCCATACTGGACAGAAACCCTACAAATGTGCAGAATGTGGCAAAGCCTTTAACTCTCGTTCACGTCTTAAAATTCTTAAAATCTCTTTCTCCTCTCAGCAGCTGCTCCAATCCTGTCCTCTCCCACCACCTCTTAAATCTTTTTCCTCCCTTACGTAAAGCAATATACCACTGCCATCAGCTCATCCCTGCCTACCGGAACTTGTCGTGCCACGACCTGACCTCAGCAGGCTGAGTCACACCTGCATCATCCTTGCTGGGGCCCAGGTCTGGCTTCTGGCCTCAACCCCACTGTTAGCTCCATCAGGTTCTCGGGGGCGGGGAGAGGGGCACCAAGGAGGCCCCTTTTGCTCCCTTCTGAATTAGATTCCCCGAAGCAAGAACTCAGGCTTTCTGGGGAAATCTAAGTTTGCTCATAAACTTGACCGTTCATTGTTGCTCAGGTACCAGAGCCAGCTGTTTCTGCCTTTTCAAACGGCACCCAGCTGTGCCCCTGAATGAACTAGGGCAGAAGTCCTTAGGTCCTGACCACACATGCTATTCCCACCTTCCCTTCTCCTTGGCGTGCAGTGGTGAGCTCTGAATTCCAGCACGTCTCCACTCCGCTGTAGAGCCTTTCTAAAGCTGACAGGCATTCTGCCACAGAGCTGGTCTTTGTGGCTTTGTGCCCACGGTAATTACCAGAGCTGGGGCATGCAAACCTCTTAACCTCCTCGACTTCCAACATGTAGGATCTGCCACCCCTGCAGCGTTTGGAGGTGTCTAACCACAGACCGGATGTGCGTGGTCCCAGGTGGTCTGCTTGATCTCTGGCCTCCAGTGACCCGCTGCTCTCCAGGAGCCAGAAAGGGATCCAGAACCTGTCCAGGCATGTCTGCACTGACCTCCTCATCCATGAAATTCCCAGTGTCTTCAGAAATTGTGTATTTATGTTGGTTGTTCTGTGTAAATACAGAGTCCCAGCCTGGACTGCTGACAGACTTCCTTAGCCTCCCTCAGTCTAAGTTGTATCAGGCCACTTAAGTGTGGTTCGTTATTTTACACATCTGGGTCCTAAAACTCCAGACTCTCATGGTCCTATTCTGATTTTGGAATGGACCCCACCATTTCCCTCTTTTGGAAGGTGATTTTTCAAGGATCACACAACTTTTGTCAGATCAACCTCCTTTCCCTTGCACCCTGAGCATAACAACTAGATGGTCACCTTGAAAGGTCATTCTTGTCACAGTTCTAGGTGGGTAACTTACCTGAAGGATAGCTCAGGTTGAAAACCCAGACAAAGGCACTGAATATGACTTGAGGTTAGGGCAAGATGGTGGCTCACGTCTATAATCCCAGTACTTTGAGAGGCTGAGGTGAGATGATTATTTGAGAACAGAAGTTCAAGATCGGCCTAGGCAACATAGTGAGACCCCCATCTTTATTAAAAAATAAAACCATCAGGCTGCTTTGTACACCATTGCCATGATATCACATCCAAATGAACACAATCCCACCTTAAAATTAAAAAATAATGTTGATAAGTAATGCAGGCCGTTACTAAAGATTTCTCTACTAAAGACCTGGAAGAGGGCCGCATAGCACATCCTACAAAAGTATCTTCTAAAATCTTCTCTAAACAATTCTTGTTATGCCCAGACTTCGATTTCTCATCAATTTCTTACGACGCGTGCTCTAAATCTAAATCTCTCCAATGTTTCCTCCTTTTCTCTGCCTCTCTATTCATTTCTATTTTTCTTTCTTCTGCTTCTTTCTCTTTCCCAATTTCCCCCTGTTCTGTTACTGCATTCCCTTATTTTTTATCACATCTACTTCTCTGGTCAACAAACAAAACCATCTTCTTTGAGGCTCCTTCTCCTAGCAAGGACCAGAAGAGACAGTTTTTTTTTTCTTTTCCTGCAGTTATTATTATTATTATTTTTTGAGTTGGAGTCTCACTCTGTCACCCAGACTGGAGTGCAGTGGCCGCTCCCAGCCACCGCAGCCTTGACCTGCTGGGCTTGAGCCACCAAGCCCGGCTTGCAGTTATTTTTTAATTGAACTTTTAAGTTTTGAGATAAATGTAGATTCACATGCACCAATAAGAAATAATGCAGAAACTGTATGTCTTCTCGATGATAAAATTCGGCCAAACTATAGCACAATTTCACAAACATGATATTTTCATTGATACAGTCAAATACATTTTCATCCCCCAAAAGATCCCTCATCATGTCTTTTTATAGCCACACCCACTTCCTTTCGTGATACCCTCGTTAACCCCTGGCAACACTAATCTGTTCTCTGTTTCTGTATTGTATCATCTCAAGGCTGTTATATAAATGGAATCATATAATAGGTTTCCCTTTTGGGATTGGCTTTTTTTTCCATTCAGCATAATTACCAGAATTCATTCACATTGGTGCATGTACCTGTATTAATAGTTCTTTTTTTATTACTGAGTATTATTCCTTGGTAAGGATGTACCACTGTTTAACCATTCACCCCTTGAAAAACATCCGGGTTGTTTCCAGTATTTGGCTATTGGGAATAAAGCTGCGAAAAATGTTGGTTTTACAAGTTTTTTGTAAACCTAGGTTGTTATTTCTCTGGGATACATACCCAGGAGTGCAATTGCTGTGTAATTGGTAATTGCATGTTCATTTTTGAAATAAACTGCCGAACATTTTTCCAGAGTGGCTTCTTGATTCTTTCATCAGTGTTACATAGTATTCAGCATGGAAGTCCTACATGTTTTGATAGATGTACGTCTATTTCCTTTTTTTAATGATTATTCCTCCCTACCTTCTCACTCCCCCATCCCCACCTCATTATATAAACTAGAACTTCCAGTACTTGGTAAATACAAGGAGACCAGACATCCTTGCCTTGTACACAATCTTAGGGGAAAAGCATCCAGTCTTTCTCCATAATATATAATGTTAACTATAAGGTTGCTTTTGTTTATTTGTTTGTTTGTATTGTAGACACTATCGAGGCATTCCCTCTATCCCTATTTTTTTCTTCTGAGAGCTTATATATTGAGTGGGTATTGAATATTATCAGATGTGTTTTCTGCAATGATTGATCATGTGGTTTTTCTTTTTTAGCCTGTTGACATGCTAGATTACATTGGTCGATTTCAAATATTGAACCAGCCTTGCTTGCATCCCTAGAATAAACCTCACTTGGTTGTGGCATACAATTCTTTTCATGGATTGCTGAATTCTACTTGCTAATATTTTGTTAAGGATTTTTGCATCTATATCCATGAGGAATATTAGATTTAAAAATTTATACTTTTTTTCTGGTGTGTGGGTATCAATGTATTATTAGCATTATAAAATAGGTTGGGAAATGTTTTTTCCTCTTCTATATTCTAGAAGAGACTGTGTAGAATTGGTGTTAATTCTTATTAAATGTTTGGTTAAATTCTCTAATAAACTCATCTGGACTTGGGAATTTCTTTTCCAAGAATTTTAAAATTACAGATTAAATTTTCTTAATAGAAAAGGAGTTTTTCAAATATGTTGTACATTGGGTGAAATTTGATAGTTTGCTTTTTGAGGGATGGTTCATTTTGTCTGACTTGTCAAATGTATGTGTTCAAAGTTGTCTGTAGTATTCTCTTTGTTTTTGATGCCTGCAGAGTCTGTAGCAATATACCCTGTTTATTCCTGGTATTGGTAATTTGTGTCTTCTTTTTTTTGCCAATCTTTCTCAGTATTATTGATTTATTCTAAGAACCAGCTTTCTAAAAAAATTTTTTATTTTAAAGATGCGGGGTACAATTCAGGGTTAGGTATACAAATGTTCATTA